>NW_020937575.1:0-38793 GCF_003984885.1 Neopelma chrysocephalum
ATGGCAGAACCATAACACCAACATAATAAATAAAACAGTGATTCTGTGGCAACTTCAAGCTGCAATTTATTCACAATATGGGAGACACACTCTGGCAAGAGTTAAGCAGTCATCAGTACATGTATCATAAGGGCAGAGGTATAGCAGAAGCAAATCTGTTGACAACACAGTAAACAATTATATCATAAAAACTGAAGCAAAACTTAAAACATACCCTGAAATACAGGTTTTGGAAGCTGGCACTTAGCCTATGCTAGGAGCTGAAATCTTGTTTCATTTTACATCTGTTCTAACTTAGCATGCAAAAATCCACCTACGACTACCTGATTCAATACTTGAAAAACGCAAACCATATTTAAGGTCTAGTTTTTAAAGGTATTCATGTGAAACAGAGAGGAGGTGTTTTTTCTATAACCTTAGAAACAGCTAAAAACTATTCAGCAGAGGCTGCAATGCTCATACTATGTGATGAAGGAACAGTACATGGATAGTTTTATACTTGTTGTTCTCCAGAGTGCAAAATATGAAATCAAAAGGGAGATTGATTTGAAAAGGAGAGAGAACCAATCTAACATACTTCTTAGGACCTAGAGTTACTGACTCCAATTAAGCCCCTTAATAGACACGAGCAGATATATGATGGAAAACATGAACTAATCTCCAATTCATTATCCAAGTTCTCATGGCAAAGGGACTTCTCCATGGCAAAGGGACACACGTGTTTCAAGGTAATATCCATCCACAACAACAGACTTTTCCAGAAGTAGTGCATAGCTGTATATATTAACAAGCACATACAACTACTATACTTGTTCATTTTATAAATGTATTTATATGAAAGAATATGAATGTAACAAGAACAACTGACAGAACTGTTTAAGATGAACTGGCAAGAAAAACCTGCCTGTCTTGAAACTCTTTTCCCTAATGCTTCATGTTTTCCTTAAGAACCACTGTAGTTCAGGATGGATAATGGCCACCAAGCCAGGAATCCTATCTCTAAGGGGGTGCGTGCTGGGTGCCTAACGAAAAGGATAATGGTATGCATTGACACCTCCAGTACACTTCTACAACCCACTCACCTCCTCCATCTGTAAAGGACAGCAAGATACATCAGCTCATCACACTGTCTCATACCCTGCAACAACAGCTGTCTGTATTTTGTACAGGCCAGAATCCTTATAAAAAGTTCACACAATGAGCAATTAGGACAAACGATCCATTTATCCAAAACTTGAGCAACTAAGAGTAGTCACTCAGATACAATAATGTGGAAGTCTGTGCTTTGGGTGTCACATCACATTTTTTAGTATAGCAAGGCTTGAAAAGGTACAGGGAAAAGTCAGAAAAGGGTTCATAGTTCTGATAAAACAAGCAGTGTCCTCAAAATCGTATTTACAAGAAAAAAGTAGCCAGTACTTTGCCTCAGGTTCATGCATGATGCACTAAAACCAAGGGTTGATGCACGAGGGGGTTAGAGGGAGACAGAACAGATCTCGGGACTGTTCACTTTGTCTTGGAAAGTGTTGACAGGATACACAAAACCCATGCATGGTCGAGGCAGCCATGTTGGCTTCTGCTCCACTGGAAAGAGAATTGTTTGCCACATGGAAGCAGAAAACATTGGCAGGAAAATAACTATAGTTTCTAAATTTGACAAGAGTATTGCAAGCAGAAAAAAAATAAAGGGGGAGAAGAGGGGAATAACATTCACCTGGACTCTGACTTCACCTTTAAGCTCTGACCCTGTGATGGGTATGTTAGAAAGTACTTAATTTGTGAAAAAGAGCCTAAAGGTAACCTGTGAATGCAACATAGGAGAAAAGCGTGTGTATCCATCACCTGTGGGCTGGGATGAGTATGAACAAGTACTCCTTGGAGGAAGGCAATGCACCTGTCCCATACCAGTTACCAGCACAGAGACTTGGCTGATGTTATAGATGTATATGGTGTGCATATATAGTTATATACATACTTACTGGGAAAAGGCAGTGGCAAAAGCCCCAGCTGTAACATGCACTCTGCAAATGTTGATCCTTCTGCATTTCTCCTCATTTATACCTTGTATCAGCTTAGGACTCAGAAGAAAGAAAAAAGGCATATTTATTTGTAGCCAGTACCATCAGAGAGTGACAAAACCTTATGAGACATTTTGTCTCATCTACAGCCTTCCACACCTGTTGTTATTTGCCTTCTGAGCCTAAGGGAAACCTGCCCTTGGTGGTATGTTCTTTGTTATTCTTTCAATTTCCTTGTCTTTTATTTATTTCCCTTGCCTCTAAAGAGCCGTTCAGATGTCCCATTACTTCCTGCTGACCAGGGAAGGCTATGAGAACAAATAGTTATATTGGATTAAAATACACACACTATCACAAGAAAAACAGAGGGAAGGGGGCAGGGGACTTGCTTAGCAAAGGGTGGTGGAAGTCATGAGACAGAGAGCTGCCAGAAATATTCAAGTGAGGTTTTATGTCCAGACTTGTTTTAGACATGAACTCTGTGAGGAACAGAGCATCTGAATTCTTACCATGGTGGTGCTACAATTTGAACCTGCATATATGCAATGTTTCCTTTGGATTTTAAATAAAAGCTTGTTTGAAATAATGCAAGTTATAGTTCTTGGTAGTGTGGATTCTCCTACCCGTAGTGGTGGTGGAGCTGAGAGCTGTTAGAGTAGAAAGAGGACAGTTTACACACAGCCTACTTCCCCTCTGCAGCAAAGGTGCTGCATTGACCATCATCTTCAAGAAAGACAACATAATTGCTAAAACAATGGACATCATTAGCCCCCCATCTCTAGGGCAAGCGAACCCTGTGGTCCATGCTTGAGTCAGGCTACAGCAGATTGTATCTGTTGTATTTGGAAATTTTCCTTTCTATCATCTGTTAAAAATTATTAGCAGGTGCTGAAGACTGTGACCTCCAACCTGGAGACCTAGAGCCAAAATACCAGAGGGGAAAAAGTCGGTTCTTGACAACCGCCTGACTCCAGGGTTGAATCAGCCAGCAACACAATCTGCTGCTATGGGAGATGCCACATCAGAGGAGGGAAGTGGTAGCACCTCATGCAATTAGCCTTAATTTTATTTTTTTTCTTTTTTGAAGCTACAAGTGGCAAGAGCCAATTCCCTGCTTCTGTGAAATTATAAGCCTGGTGATCCTTTCTGGTGCCATAAAAAAGTTAGACCAGCTTGCAGCTGATCAAAAAAGGTTAGGCTACCTGTGTACCACACAGAATAACAAACTAAAGTCATTTAACATTTGCTGTGTAAATGGCACACTGGTATGAATGGATATCCCAGTGAACACAGGAGAATAAAATCTTACATGCCATGAAATTATACACACACTAGTATAAAAATGAGCTGATATAAAACAAATATGCATATAGCTATGCCTTTGCCTATTCCAGCCCCTGGGTTATAGCATTGCCAATGTGTTGACATAAAAATGCAGTTTTATGGATTACATCTAAGCAGGAATGTGTGAAAAGGGATTTTGTTTTGGCTACAGCCCAGTCTCTTAATATAATTATAATTACTATTTTTACTACTGCTGCTACTACTACTACCACAGTGAATTGGAAGCCCCCTTGGTTCTACTTATGGTACACATAACACGAACAAGCCTGACCTAAAAAACAGGAGAAATGAAAGAAAGACAGACACAACGTGGTATCTCCAACATGGAGTAACAGGACAGGAGGTGGATATAGGCTTCAGCTCTCTTAAATTCCAGTCCCCAGTGCGGCCTGGTCCCTCTCTGCCATGACAGGACTTTCTCAGGGAAGAAAAGAGGGGGGAAGAGTACTTTACTGATGCAATGGGAAGAGTGGCTTTTGTTGTGATCAGTGTGGCCCTGCTCGGCATTTTGCAGAGTTAAGCATCAGTACAGGTTGTACTGTGAGTCCAGGGCTGGTGGCCTTGGTTGCATCTGGACAGCTTCCCCGTGACACTGCAGGCCACTGTGGTGGCAGCTGTGCAGCAGAGGCAGCAGCTTGCTCAGGTCACAGACACTCTGCAGAATGTGTGGAGGCAAGAGCTGAGCAAGTGCTTGTTTTCCCTTGTCTCTTTTCACCTTTATTACGGCCATGGCACGAGTCCTTGTACCATGTTTCAGCCTGAAAATCAGAAATATTTCTCCTGTTCACTCCTTGACAGTGTGTCAATATAGAAGAGTTTTTTAAAAATCTCTCCCAGGACAAAAAAATGCACTTAGAGTGCCATTTTGGCATTTCCCAGATCTCTTGTCGCTTCATGCTGGGGTCTGTTGGGTGCTTTATGAAAAACCCTCTTAAAATCAACCTTAATCACGAGTGTACAGCCCATGCAGCCAGGAATCATCCCCCCGTGGCCTTTGCTCTATACCAGCCATGCTTATTCAGAGGTAGCTATTTTCTGCCAGCTCTGAGGCTCGAAAAATAAAATAAAACAAGAGCACACCCTCTTCCCCTCCCCTCTGCAAAAAAAAACATTTTGAGAGAGAGGGGCAGAAAACACAATGTGAGCCTATCCAGCAAACGGCAGTGGGCTCATGAGGACTAGGAAAGCTGTTTGCCAGGAGGCCAAGTGGTTTGCCTGCAGCTCCAGAAAAAGACATGCTATTTGGTGCTGGAAATCATTTAAAGAAAACAAAGGATGACTGCTACATGCCTGCCCATGATCGTCTGGAGCACTGTGCTGTTGTGGGATATCCATGCCAACCAAATGGCAACAAAATACCAGTGCGTAGATCAGGGCTAGCTGGTTGTACACAGGCACGCCTGCGAGACCAGCCTCCAGCAGCTCGGCACATGTTAGCTAACACCTCGAACCTGAGGAAGGGGGGCTGTCGTTCTCATTATCTACATTTTACAGGTGTTGAAAGGGAGGTTGGGGAGATTTGCCACCAAGGAGGTCTGTCAGAGCTGGGATTAGCAGTTATGGGTCCCAGCTCTCAGCCCCGTGCATCGACCATGTCTCTTGGAACAGATTTGGGGGAAGATTTTTAAGGTGAGGCAGATTTTAATTTCTCTGACACAACAGAGAAAAAAAAATACCTTCCAGCTTTCACTAAGGAAATTATTTCTTCCTACCAGTGCCGTGTTGATTTGTCTTAAGGGCACCTTTAGGATTAGCTGAGTTAGAAATCTATATTGTCGATTAAAATTTAATACCATCCCAAAGAGACCCAAAAGAAGATAGCCTTTTAGAAGCAAGAACAACCAAGTTTGCACAATGGTGTTCGGCAACAGTTTAGACTTGGGATTTGGGAAAACAATTTAGACTTGGACAGATTTGGGAAAACCTGTAATGATCCTGCTCTGTTTGCTGTCCGGGTAGTCACATATATCAAATGATTTGCATGTATACCACAAAAAAAATTACTTGGTCTACATGACCCCCAAATATCACTCCTGTTTTGGACTTTCTCTTTCCAGCCATCCAGCATCAATCCAGCTCTGAAACCCTTCAACACCAAAAGGAGCATGAAGATTTCCTACCTCATTACTGCCTTTCAAAGACAGCCACAACGACAAAAAATAGACCTCAGGGAAGGGGGAGAAAATCTCTGCATGCTCAAGCAGAGCCCCACCTGCCAGTTATCCCCTCTCCTTTGTGCTTTGAAGAAGCATCTCACTTCTTATAAGGCAAACAAGTTTGTCATGGAGGGAGATCTGGTTAGTAATTCTGTCTGTGTTTCCCTCACCTCCTCTGAGCTGACGATGCCGTGGGCCCGGCGCTCCCTCCCGTGCTACCAAAAGAAAGAGTCAGTCTTGAACCAGACTGATTTCCCTGGCATCCCTGGTTCCTCCCAAGCCACACATTTCCCAAACTGTCCTTTAAAAATGCAGTGCTGGTGCCTGAAGAGATGGTTAGCCAGCAGCAACTGGACCATGACAGAACTGTGAGTTCATAACCTGGCAACATAGTTTTGGCTCTGAAATGTAATAGATCCCATTATGAACTCCTCACTCAAAGACTGGAGTTTCAAATAATCTTTCATTCCAAGATAATGTCCTCTATATTTCAGCATTAGTGAAGTTTAGTATGTGATCTGTTCCTGGCCCTTCTCAGCTATCAGATATTCTCCCAGTGCCCCGTTTGCTGCTTTAATGCTGCCTCAGTTAATAACACTTGCTGGAGAGACAGCAGCATCTCTTGGCAAACTAAACGTGCACAGTCTCAGGAGTCAAAATCTGAATATGTATAGAGCGCACAAGTATTCATTAATGCATAGCACGTCCCCTCTGGTCATTGAAATAAATTACTGACATCAACATCACCAAGAAATAAACCAGGTGCCACCCCAATGGTTGAGACTCTATAGGTAAATTATCAGAGCGCTTCGAAATTTCTAAACCTCCTGAAAACAAAGGAATAATCACACAGTGCCAGTTGTAAAGATGTGTGTGTGCACATATAGGTCTGTTTATGCATGTGCATGTATGCACACTTTAATGTTTGCACACCATCATGTTGTGACCTTAATCTTTTTTTTTAAATGGCTGCTGAAGGATCCCTATAGCATCTATATACGGATAGCCAAGTTTCGCATTTCCCATGCCAATTCTTATTGCCACAGTCTACAAATTGCTTCTTAAAAAGTGTAATCCTGGTTTTACCTCTGTATTTTAAAAATCATTTTCCCGTATATTATCTCTTCACAGCTTTATACATTTACACTTTTGTTCTCCAGATGCCTTGAGTAGAATGCTATATCCCTGAACAGAAAAATATTCCCCCCTGCAGGAGCCTGGTTCATTCAGAAACAAGGAAAAAAATACGAATTATTGTTTTTAAATTCCCCAACGTGCAGAGTTCAGACAAGCCACAGATGCAACTGTGGAAAGCAAATGTAGTGCTGGCATTGGGAAATGGCTGGGTTCACTGCACTTGTAAGCAAGCACCTTTATTTAGGCATGGTTGTAAGCTGCCATTTTGATATAATCCCTGGTTTTCTGGACTGGTACACAGAAGCTGGCACGACACATCTACCACAGTCCCCCGTAGCTTCCAGCCATCAATCAAGCACCTTCTGCCAGCACTGATCTACACTCGCTCCCAGAGCTGGCAGCCACGGACAAGCCTGCACATCCGTGTCACCAGAAGTTCATGTATCCATCCTTTTTGTCATTGGGGAGCATCTGGGCCCCATGCTAGCACAGAAAATGGTACTACCGCCCTCCGTGAATCAGAAGTTCAGTGTTGCCATGGGGAATCCTGAGCTGGAAGGTGTTGTGTCATGTCAGAGCATGGGCGCTGCCCAGGTAGTGCAAAGGTAGAGGGTGGGATCCTTTTCCCAGGAGGTGAAGGTGGCCCTCCTGGAAGGAGCAGACAGAGGCGGTATACAAAATGGGAATGTCACTCTCTCCTAGGGACCAGTACAGGCTCTCTGCACATTCATTTCAGCACCACCCTTTCCAGTCCCACATCTGGGCTGACTAGCTGCCCAGCCAGAGGATGGGACACATGTTCCTCTCCACCCCTGTCCCTACCAGCTTATCAGACTCACAGGTGCTTTGGGGAGTTTGAAAGCTGCAAGTAATGTTTCTGGCAAGGCAGCAGGTAAGATAGACTTGACCATGATTTGGCCCTATCTTTTCTGACACCAAGAACAATTTTTTTAAAACAAAAGCCTCCACACTGACACTTTTAATTTGATTTCGATCTAATAAATGGGTTTTGTAAAATTCTTAGTTCCTCAACAGATACGCAACTGAGAAAGGGAGGGAGCGATGCCTTGATCCCTATGAAAGCTGGGTCTCTGCTTTTTATGTGGCAAGGTAATAAAAATAAAGCAAACACTACAAAACAGGCCATTCATATAAAGCCACATCTGCCATTAAAGGGGATCTTGCTGTCACTCTGTGCCCTATGCTCTGCACAGTGGTAAGGGGTTGATTGTGTCCTTGGAGAGCTCAGGGGAGAAGGCGGCTGAATGCCAACAGTATCGCCTTCCTTTCAAGGTTGTTTTTCTTTCCCCTATATCCTGGAAAAATCCCTGTGGATTTTACTCTCTTAATGAACATGATCTGAGGGTATTTGGGTGAGATCAGTGCCTGCACAGAAGGGAGGGCTGGGAACCAGGTGTGTGTACATGTATGTGTTATCTGTGTCTAGAGGGGTTTTAGTTGCAATTGCAGAAACGGTCTCTGTTTGGGGAGTACACAAAGCAGAACTGGAGCAGCCAAGAGGCAGATAGACTCATGCTTTATGGTACCTTACAAAACAATGAATAGCTCTATTTACATGGCTATAAAGTGCTTCTAAATCCTTAGCTTGCCAGCTCATTACCATCTTGGGGAACTGGGGCTACTCATCTGCTTTGCTGCCCCATTGGAGGAGCTCAATGCCCACAGTTCATTTTTGTATTTGGGCTTAAGATCTTCCCATTTTCCCTGTTTTCTATTTAAGAGCAGTCTGGTGCAGGATTGCATACACCCAGCCCAAGGCTTTCTCTCCAAGCACTACCCAGCAGGCTCATACCCCTGGGAAGATCCCAGGTGCCACCTGCAAGCATCAAACCCAAGAGCTATGCTCCCAGTGATTGGGGCAGGTTAATCTCATTGCTGGGTTATATTTCTCTAGTCCCTTCAGGATGCACTAAATGGCAAATGCATCTGGCATATGAACGTTGCCAAATAGTGAATAGAAACCTAAGTACTGATGAAGTAAATGTTGAAAAAATCTTGGGCAGACTGTCCTGAGCCCTAGGTCAGGTGATGGTACAGCATAAAATAATCCAAGGTTCCCAAGAAGTGCATGATCAACAGTTTCAAGGGAAGCTTTCTTTTTTTTCTGTGCTAGAGAAGAGGGGGAAAAAGGATCAAGGACTGTCCCTGACAGTTAGGCACACTTGGGCACTGCTGTTGAAGCCAGTGTCTGGTGCTGCCCCGGCTTGCCACCAGCAAACCTGGAATCTGAAAAACTGCTCTGGGCCAAGCCAGTCTCCCTGTCCTGCAAGAAATGAGAACATAAAAGTCAAAAGGAGGCTCCCCACCGCAAGAGTATCTGGGCTGAGGTAGAGTCAAGGCAGCAGGCTGCTCTCTTTGGCCTGCCCTGGCCCTTGGCAAGCTGGGACTGGGACCGACATGTGCCTAAGCTTGGTCTGAGCTAGGTTAGTTTGTATTTGGCTATACTTTTAAAAGAGCAGTTTTATATCACCATGGACAGTCTGCATTTTTGTGGAATTCAAATATTCCTTAATTAGGTGTTGTCTCTTAGTAGAATGAAGAGGGGGATTATTTCATTTTACCTTGCCATTTTAATTTACTCCCATTTCCATTTAATAACTGGGTAAGGGAATGTTAAACAGCTGGGGTAAAATATTTGATAGCATGGCCCCAACTTTCAAACACTATCTGCAATCCAAGTTGGTGATGATAGGTGTCTGGGAGCCACTTCCAGGTTTGAGATAGGGGATCGCTAACTGGATTTGCCCTGTTGAACCTCCTTTCCTCACCCATTTTCCACGGAAGGCAGCTTTCCTCCTCCTTACTGCAGATGAGAGGGTTGGCTGCGAGAGGGTGCAGCCCCCAATAACTGTATATGAGCTGCCTGCCAGCGATGAACAGCACCAGCTTCAGAGGCTGAGGGTTGCTAGTCCGGGGGGCACACCGGGGAGGTGCGAGCTGGGCAAGGCATGGACCGGCAGAAGAAACAGGACCAAACAGGACGGACAGAAAGGGCAGGCACGGGCAGGACGGACAAGCATAAGTAAGCACAAGTGGGGCAGGCCAGACAGGACGAGCCATGGGGCAGCAGGAGCTGGAGCCGGGGAGTGCTGAGTCGCCCACCACGGGCAGTGTCCGTGACTCCGCGTGGGGGCGGGCTCCCCCCGGGACAACCCTCCCCGTGCGGCCTCGGCACGGCGCAGCGGCAGCACCTCCCACCCCCCCAAAGAGAGTTTAGAATTTAAAACACGTCCGGCCTGCTCCCGGTTCCATAAAACTCACGGCCGCGGCCGCGGGCAGGACCCACTCCTGGCCACGGGCAGGTGCCTCTGCTGCAGGCCACCTAGGTTCCTCGGAGCCGCGCACAGCGGGAGCGCGCACCACGGCGCCTGTCCAGCAAATTCAGGCTCTGAGTTGGAGGGGTAGGGTGGATGGCGGGTGGTCCTTCTTTCTTTCTCCCTCCACCCACGAGCAACTCGTGTCATCCGCGGATCAGACGCGCTGACTCCCCCGGCTGCAGCCTACGCTCCTTTCTCCACCTGCACCTCTCCCACTCTGCAAAGCCCAGGGTTGCCCCACCACTTCCAGCCCCATACCCTAAAAATAGCCCCCCGCAAGCATGTGCCAGCTCCCGCGACTCTGCGTGAGCACTCCTCGTGGACGAAGCTGCCCCGGGGATTTGCGGATGGGGAGGGGATGACGACGACACAGGTTTCCTTCCCCCAGAAAACGCCTTTGTATTTTTAACGTTTGAGCTCTGTCCCTGTCTCCTGCCCGGCAAGAAGAAAGCTGCCGTGCTAGGAGCGCTCTCGGCAGCCGCGCAACCTCCGCGACCGCGCAGCCTCGCTCACCGCCTCCCCGGTGCCATCTCGGGGAACTCCCATTTATCCCAACCCCGGCGACAAACCCGCCGCGCTCGGCTTCTCGGGTGGCCGTTTTCGGACAGAAGAGATTGGATATGTTCGATGTACTCTAATATTAAAAATGCGTAGCAATTAAAATCACACCTCGTGCCGGCTGCTCCACGCAAGTAAAGAACCTGTCTCCTCCGACTCCCATATAGTATTTAGGAGTTTTTTTCCATGCTATGTGTGTGACTTTGGGAACCTCCTGAAACCCCCAGCACTTGCACGAATCCCGAGCAGTGTTTTCGTGAGGGTTTTTTCCGCCCCCCTTGCCTCCCCGCCTGTTTTATGACCCGTATGCGAACGGCCTCGCAGCCGCCCAGGCGGTCCTGCACGGCGGCCCCTGCCCTCCCAAAGCCACCAGCCCCCCCCCCCCGCTTCGGCCCTTGCTGCTGGGGGCCTCCGAGCCTCGCTCGCCCATGGCCCAGACCGGGGCCTACGGAGACCCACCGTCCCCGACGAGATGCCCGACGGCACGATGAGGGGCAGCTCCGTCGCGGGTGACATCTACACCCTCCCCTGCACTTGCCTTGCCTCGGACTCGGGCTCCGGCTCTCGCCGCGACGAGGGTGGAAATTAAGGATCATGCCCACCCCCTCAGCCGGGAGGCGCCGGCCCAGGCAAGTACTGGCTGTTCGTCTTGTTCTCCTCGCCGGGTTTCCGCGAGGAAGATCCGGGGCGGCAGCGGGGCAAGAGGACACCTCTGCAGGTGAACTGCCGAAATGTGGGCAGCGCCTGAGGACCAAGAGTCGGGGTGTTTCCAGGGCCGAACACAGTACTCTTTCCGTACAGGGGTACATACAGCATGACCCGCTCTCCTTGGTTTTGCTTTACCCGTGGGTCCTTGCACCAGTGCCCACCCGTGACTGGCTAAGGGTGGGGTGCATAAGCCCGTGGGCTTGCGGCTGTGCTGCCGCCTGTAACGAGACTTCAGCTCCCCCCCCGACCTCCCGCCTAGCACTGGGAAGGAAGTGAGAGGGCGGCAGACAGACAGCCCAAAACAGTCCCCATTCTCCAGAGCCCAGCCCGCCAGGAGGGCGCCTTTCTGGGAGCCAGCACAGCCCGAGGATTTTTTGCCAAATGCAAAGCCCCTCTCCCCTCGGGTTCGCTTGGCATCCCTGGCCTTCACCGCGGCGGCGGGCCCCGCAGCAGGCCCGGCCGGGATGCGCAGCGATTTGGCTACGGCAGCCTCTGCGGTGGGAGAAAAGGGCAGGGGCTGTCGCCTGGGGGCGTCCGTGGGGCGTCCCACGCGTGGAGCCGCCTCCCCGTGGGAGCCGCGATGGCAAGATGCTGGCTGCGGGAGAAGCGAGGAGGCCTGGCTGGTTACGTGGGGGAGTTTATGCTTCTCTCCCCCCATTCCTCACCCTCCCCAACAACGGTCACGTCCACTCCACGTCCGAGGAGGCCTTCCGTGCCCCTACCCATCCCTTTCCTGCCCCGCAGTCCCCAAAACGAAAGCCTCCTTGCTGTCCCCCCCAGCGCTGAGGCCCGCTGGTTCCCCCCTGACACACACGCCCACGCCCTGCCGGGCCGCGGGCAGCCGATTCGCAGCTGCAACCCTTATTTCATGCCCTTCGAGGCAACGAGCCGCTCCCTTTTGTCCTGGCTGCGGATGACCCATTTCCTCCCTTTCCCCCCCTTCGGCCCCGGCCTCCGTCCCACCCTCCCGTCCCTCCTCCCGGCCGCACGCCCCGGGAGCCGCCGCCGCACCGCGCCCGGCTGCGCGCAGTGGGGCCGACAGCCTGGGGCGGGGGGAAGCATGGAGATGGGGAACCGGTGCCTCGTCCGTGCCGTGTTTGTTTTCCTTTCCCCCCTGAACGCTAGATTAAGACGTGAAGATTACACTTTTATTGTAGCGGCCGAATAATACCACGAGTCAACACACACAGCAAACAAAAGTGCTTGTAGTACATGGCCAACCCCGCTGGGAACCGGGCTGTGGGCTGCTGCAAAAATCAAGCTCTTCAGTGCTAATTACAAATAAATGATGATGTGCTCACTAAGTAATTGATTTAATGAAGTTCCTATGAAACTATTAAAACCGGGTAGAGGTCAGGCTGGAGACGCCCCAGAGCGCCCATTGTGGGATGTTTAACTCCGCCAATCTCTTCGGAAAGACATCGGGGCTAATAGGTGAAGTCACAGCTGGGTCGGGCTGACTTTTGCAGCACCGGCACTGGCCTCCCCGGACTCGCACCGCAAGTTTGGGGAGGCGAGTCCCCCTGGCACACCACCGGCCCACTGCTCCCACCCTCAACCCCTCCCCTCCCGCATCCCTTCTCCGGGGGGCGGCTGCTCGCCCCCTCTCCTCTCAGTCTGGAGCCCCCCGTCACGGCTCCCCCCCGGCGCCCGTCCCCGTCCCGTCGGGGCTGCGCTGGGTACTCACTCGCTCGGCCCGGCCGCCTCGCTTGCACCTCAACCAGGCGCCTCCGCGGCTCTCCCCAGCCTAATTAAAGAGGGGGGAAGTGGAGCTCTGAACTTGTGTCTACCACTACAGGACGGCTGTAATTCCACCCCCCACCCCCCCGGCCCCGAACCTCCACCCCCCCACTCGCATATTCAGACACACACACACTTCTTGAAGAAACTTAAGCTAGGATGCCAGGTAGGGTGCTTGGGAGATTTTGGCAAGGTGCCTGGAGGGGGATGTGTGCCCATTTGTCCTTCAAGGGTTTTCTTGTTTGAAAGGCCATTTGGAACGCTTTAGACGGGCTTGCCGAGTGAAAGGAAGAGGAGGAGGAGAGGGGGAACATAGAGATTAAAAAAAAAAGTAGAAGAAGACGAACAAAATCCGGCTATTGGGTTTCGTAGCCCCACGTTTAACTTTCCCCTCCTCGCCCCTCGGGCAGGGCAGAGCCGAAGTGACCCATTTTCCCCCCCCGCCGCCTCCAATTAGGGGGGCCCCTAACCCGACCTCAGCTCTGAGTGCACTATGGGGGCAGTGGATCCCCGCTGACCCCAGAGGGAACGGGGGCACACGCCCCTCCACACCTCCGAAGGATTCCTCTGCGCCTCCTTGCTTTTAACGCCCGGTACCTTTGGCAGGTCGCAAAGGAGCCGGGGAGAAAAGCGGAGCCGCCCCCCAATTTGCGCCCCTGCTGTTGGTATTTGCGGAGCGCGGAGGCGATACCCCCCACGGGCAGAGCCCCTCTCTGCATCCAGTGTTTCCGGGGAAGGAGGGGCGAGCCGCTCCACCGCGGTTCGAGCTGCGCCCACGATGGCAGGGGCGCAGGGATTGGGCCCAGGAACAGCTTCTCATCGAAATGCGGGGTGGCTCAGCCCTCCCCGCGGAGAGGGGAGCGGCGAGTCTCTAAGTGCGAGAAGATAAATGCAGGGTGAGGCGCCCCGACGGATGTCCCCAAGCCTGTGTCCCCCCCACTCCCATGGCTGCCGGGGGCTCTGCCGTCTCCCACCCCGCTGCCCAGCGCATACTCGGGGCTGTCCCACACAGGGGGACGAACGCATTTAGGGGGCCCGCCAAGGGAAGCGGCAGCATCTGCCTGCATGCGACCGGGGTACAGCCAGGAAGGTGCACAGGCACTTGCCACGGCTCCCCACGCAGGCATGCATGGGCTCGCACTCGGGGCTGCCGCGGGACTTGAGGCGGTTCCTCCTGATCGCTTGCAGGATTTTGGGGAGGGCTGTTTGACGCGTGGTTTTACTTTCTTTTCTCTTTTTTTTTCTTTTTTTTTTTTTCGTGGAAAACGATTAATTTGAAACAAATTAAGCTCGCCAGCGTCTTGTTTGCCAAACAGGCTGTTGGCAATGTGCAAACAGGCTTTCACCCCGGCGCCGTGCCCCCGCTCTGCTCCCTGCTGCCCTGCTCCAGCCCTGGCCGCACATCCTCCTCCTCCTGCCCCTGCCCCGCCGCGCCTCCCCACCCCAGCCCGACAATACTGCTTGATTACTATCTCCCCTTTGCCCTTAATGCACGATCCGGGTTTCTCTTCAGCCTCGAAATAAGAAGTGACACATGCACCACTAAACCAACGTGTGGGGAAAGCCCGCAGTTGAGAGGGGCTATTGACGGGAACGCTGCAAAGAGACAAAGCTGGGGGCTAGTGGAATCAGATGCAGCCCTTAATTAACACCATCTTAAATAGTCCAACAGGCACTGAAGACAAAGTTGAAGAAAGACTTTAAGGCTGAGTGCCCCTCGACAAGTTCTTTTTTTTTTCTCGTGTCATTCAATATTTAATGCACTGTGCTTGTAATGCTACTACTGGTGCTCCTTTCTCAGCAAGTACATTATTTTTTCACGGTGCCCATGGCCAGGGAAAACCCTTTAGGCAAAGAAAATCAAAATGTTTGTTGTTTTGGATGACTTATAACTCTTGTTTAACACAAGCACTTTCAAGAAAGTATAACAGGCGCAGCCTCTAAAGCAAACAACGAAATCCTTGTGACAGAGTCGGACACAAAAACCACATTGTGTTATGGACTATCCCTTTTCTCTCCTGCTAGATGGGTGCCTGTCTGAGACTGAACACCACGATGCCATTTTACTTTTGAACTATTGTTTTTGAGTTATCCCATGTGGTCAAAAGGAGAAGAAGGGAGGTTGTTTCCAAGCTCATAAGACAAACGAGTTGCCTTTCATTGAACTACGCCAGAGCTCCTTTAAAACGAGGTTTAAATGTCACCTCCATGTTTTTAATGGACACAGGGCTTCAGGGGCGACCCTTCAAAGCGCCTTCGTAATAAACGACCCTTATTAAATATGTCTCTGCCTGGGAAAATCACTTGGTAGACTAGAAAAAAGGGGGAGCGGGGGTGGGGGAAGAAGAGACACGGTGCTGCCGGAGGAGCTCGCCGCCCCCCTGCTCCCGCCGGGGCCAGGACCGAGCGGAGGACGGTCCCGCTCCGGGTGCTCTGCCGCCGGGCGGGGCGGGCGGGGCCGGGGGGGGGCCGGGGGGGGGGGGGGGGGGGGGAGTGTTGTTACACGGATACATTGGCCTCTCCCCCTCCTCCCAAACCCTCTTTTTTCCCTCTGTCCCCCGCACCCCCCAAAATAAGAGGCTGAGTGAAAGGTTGGGGTGTTTTCCTCCTGACTTTATTTTGTCCTTAGGAGAGCGGCGTCTGCGAGTCTGAGCTGCGAAGTTACTGATTTGCAGGCTGCATGTTAAGGCAGCCCATGTAAGTAATTTCTGCGGGCATCCCGGCAAAGGAGAACAAATCGTTGACAAAGGCGAGCCCTTTCAATTCAGCAGCGTCGTTAGGGAAACCAAAAAGTATTCTTCCTATAATAAGTTCCACTTCAAAGGATTTCTCATTCAACGGTGACTGCTTCGCACTTTTATTAAGTCCAGGCTTTTTCACTTGGCGGAATCATCTGTTTGGTTATTTTTCATCGTGTTTATTTTTCACCATTCACACAGTACTTGTATTAAATAAACAAAGAACAATCGCTCTGCAAATAAAAGTGCTTAGGTGGGAGGAAAAAAAAAAGAGGGAGACAGAAGACAAGAAAAGCTGAAGATGGAGCTTCTTCGCCGCTTATTTGTTTGTTTATCTGCTGAAGCTGGGGGGGTCCTAAAATAAAGGGGGAGGGGGTGTTGGGAGAGAGGCCAAAAAATATGAGACGTTCTGATGAAGTGAAAATTGACTGCGCTAACACGGCATGAAACTAAAGGTCAATGCAACTGTATCTTAATAGAGTGTCTCGAATCGAGGTGGACTATTTTAAATGCAGCTTGCTTTTGCTGCGCTCATTGCCATAGCAATCCTAACGCTCCATGTTGATGTACCATAAAAGCAGTAGTTTGAATTTCAAAGAACCTGCCTTTGAACTTCTCCCTGCCTGATTAGGCACTTGCGTGGTGTGTGTGTGAATGCGGGAGCGTGGTTGTGTGTGCTGGCGGTATGCGGGATGCGGGGGGGAGCTGGGGCAGCGCCCCGTCGGCGTTTGGGTGTCCGAGCCAAGGGGGAGCGTCTGTGTCCGTGCGTGAGTTTAGTGTGTGTACCAGCACACTCCCTGCCTGATCCCTCCTGCTCCGCTCTACCTGGAAATATTTTTCCGATGGGGGAGGGGAGGGGGAAAAGTGCGTGACAGTCCATCCTTCCCAGCACTTCACAACTCCCTGGCGACATCTCTAGAAGCACGAAATACGCGGAGAAAAACGCTAAAAATCCTTGGTTCTCCCACCACCCACCTCTTGTAAGGCAAAGAAAAAGCCTATCCCGGCCCCGCTGCGTCCCGCACCCTGCCCGTGGTGAGTGCGTTAAGGGGCGCTGCCCCGTGGCTCTCTGCCGAGAACTCCCCCGCTTATCCATATCCTCAGCCCCCCTCCCCGCAATGCCATTTCCCACACTCTCGAAATTTCTTAGCCCCTTCAAACTTCGCGACCGCCGCTCTCGCCTTTAAAGGGCCGAGCGCCAGCAATAGTGTGTGGCGAGATGTCTCCCAGCCGCGACTACAAAGGTAGATGATTTAAACAGTGTTTGCTAGGACCACGTTTCGCCTAGGAAAAGATGAAGTCTTTGATGATGGCCAACTCGGTGTCAATAAGTGGCTTTCTTTGAGCCATATTCAGATGGGAACGTCTTGCTTGCCAATTGCCATAGAAATCCTAACACACCATGAAGATTGTCCAAGCGCCAAGCCTTCCGTTCTGGGCTAAATTACTTTGAAGTGGGGCAGGACGTGCACTGGTCAATGTTAACTCTATAGGGCGGGCAAGGAACACTAGGAGAGGGAGGTTGGGGAGGGGGGGAAGCAGAAAATAAGAAGGGGAAACTTGTTTTAGACACTCTATACAAGGTTCTGCTCATTGTCAGATATCTTTTATCTTTTATATTTCCCATGAATGATTCATGTCTCAGTGGCTTTGTGTCGCCTTCCTTTTCACAAGAAACTTCATTAGGGAGCTATAAGTTTTCCCATTGATTGGAGCCCTCATTTATGAGTGTTTTTCTGCTTCGTATGTTGGTTATTGTCATTCTGCTTGAAACAACTCTTTGCAACCTGTTTCACCTTTACCACATTTAACAAAACTGACTTAAAAAACACTCTAACCTTTTGGTGAAACTGTTCTTGACATTTTGACCAGTCATTTTCGAGCACTGGTAAATTACAGGGCGGGGAGTGCAATCACCCTGGGCTAGTTTTATTTAATTGATTTTATTTTTAAAAATTAAAAAATAATCCTGAAGGATGCTGACGCACAATTCTGTCTGGATTTTTTCACGTGTTTCTTTCAGTTTTCCTCTCTGGAAACGAGAAACCTGTGTCTTTGCTCCTCAGCTCCAGAAAACTACTTTTTTTTTTTTCTCCTTCATTCCAGTGATCTCCTGGCGTTATTTCTTGCCTGGCCTGACTCTCTTTCAGAATCCTGTTCTGGCATACCGTTTTGCTTCTATGTCTACTACTGAAGAGTAGTGCTGTTTAACTGACGAGTATCCGAGAGAGGAGACTGCCGGGAACATCTTTTTTTCTTTTTTTTTTTTAATTCCCAATAGAAATACTAACATTTTAATTGATTTGATTTGATACTCTGATTAGCTGTCCTTGAGAGAAATGAAGAATTTCGTGTGTATGAATGTCCGACTTTTGTCTGTGTCTTATCTGTCTGTCTATCCCTCTCTTTACCCTGTGCCCGGGAAGCCAGCAGCAGATCACCAACTGCTCCATCATGAGAAGGCACCCCCCAATCCCATGCCCCCACCCTTAACCCGGCTCAGGGGCAAACCCCCCCAGGGGCAAGGCCTGCAGCCGCGGGGGGGACGCAGGGGTGGCTCGGCTCAGAGCATCCCTCCTCTGCCTGGCTGCAAACCCAAACGTAAATGCAAAGAAGAACCGTATTTACTCACACGTTTCTCTGGGGAAAGCCGGGGTATCTCAGCCACCCCCAAAATCTCCGGGTGCTGCTCCTGCCACGCTATGAGGCTATGGCTATATCTGACTCTACCTACTGACCTTCGGGGGGAAAAGGGAATGCTTTGGTCTGTCTGCCCCTCGTCTGTCAGTAAGGCACATGCAATACATAGGAATAATATTTTTATTCATTTGCATGATAATTTTTTTTTGCTTTTTATGGCGTTTACAGAGATGAAAAATTTTAAATTAGCATTTTTTATTTAGGAGGTATCATGTGTCATAAAATTGTTGGGGAATTGTGTAACCCTACGTGTAGCAAGTACATAAAAATAGTGATATATCCCCCCGAGCCACAGTTTATAAACCCTGCCATGTCGTAATGTATAGTGCAATCTGTTGTTAAAAAAATGCATAAATTAAAAAGTTCGTTTATAAATCAGCACCAATATATCTCTAATAAGATTACATTACATAAATTATTCTTTAAAAAGTCCATACCTTCCTTTATTATTTTCTATTTATTCAAATGGGCTTTGAAAAACGAATAAAAAGCAAATCGAATGAACTTTAAAAAATTATTTTCTATTCAAGTTTTCTGTTTGTTTTTAAAGTAACACCTGCTTCTTTAGATCCAACACAACAATATGAAGACAACGTTTAAAGGCTTCCAGAGTGACAGCACCATGCACTGTACTAATAATATAATATCTCTATGAACTATACATATATATATCAGCACCAACACACCGCACGGAGCACATGCAGGAAGAGTCTGTTTCACATTACATCAGTCTTTCAAGTAAGCTGAAAAATATAATTTTGTTTGTTTTTTTACAAACCACAGCATCATAAACAACAATCTATCACCAAAATTAATAAGAAAATTCTTTGGTGTGCTCTGTACTGTTCCAGGGGAGGGGGAAAAAAAAGAAAGAAAAAGGGTGATGTCAGAAAATAAATTAATTCGACTGTACAAAATAATCGCGTTCACATACACGTTATTAACAATGACAAGACGACATCTACCATTCACGGCACACAAAACACATTTCGTCGAGCCCTGGGGGAGGGGAGGGAGGCTGCCGCTTCTCCTCTCAGGGTCTCTGAGGAGGAATTAGTGCTCTTTACTTCATTTGCGCCCTGCGCCTGGCTCCTGACGGATGGGCGACAGGCCGGAGTGTCCCCCGCGCCCCGCAGCCCCTCGGCCGCTGGGCTGGGCCCTTGGGGCTGGGGGGCAGTTAGAACCCCGACGGCAGCCTGCTTCCCCACCCCTCGCTTCTTTCCCAGCAGCTCCTGTCCCCTCCTCCCAGGTGACTCTGCCGAGCCACTTCAGGGGGATGGTGAAAAGCGCGCAGGCATCGGCTCGGTTGGAGAGAGGAAATAATATATATAAAAATAATAATAAAAAGACAATCCCTCTATCCCTGCCCCCTACTCCAGGACTCGCTGGACCTGGGGGGCTGCTCCCCTTCCCAATCCCGAAGGGGCTGGAGGGAGGATGAGACAAAGTCTTCCTCTGCGAGACAAACTTTAAAAAGCAATAACAACCAGAGTATTAATAATACCAAGCCCGAGAAAAGGGAAATTCGCTGTCTGTCTTTGTGTTTAAAAAAAAAATATATCCAAAATGTATCACAATATCACAGTTGTCAAATAGCAGCGGGTTTCTCTTATTCTCTGGATTAGGAGCCATACACGTACAAACCATGTAGGAGTGATAAAGGAGTCCTGCATCTTTTGTCTTTTCTTCCCTAAATCGTTTGCACATGGTTAGGACTAAGGGAGAAAGAAAGAAGGCTGCAGAGAAAACGCCGGGTGCAGGTGGGACCCACTGACTCGGGAGAGAAACCATCAATTACAAAGGAGCTGAACTTCAAGAGGGGTAGGAAAATGCATTTATTTAATTTTATTTTGAGGGATGCACAACCTGTCCTCGATTGGCTGGATTTTAGCAGGTGCTGCTTTACAGTCAGGAGGCTGCTGCTGACCTGGGGCTTTACCCAGGCCAAAGAGGAGGCGCTGAGTGGCAGCTAAGGTATTTAAGAGCCACTCCAGAGAGCGGCTGGGCTCTGCCAGCTCGCAGCCTTCACCAGCAAACTCTCTTGATAAGAGCAATGGGCACGGGCAGGATAGGAGAAGGATATCTCCCTTGGCACTGTCCCCCTGCACACCGTGCAGCGCGAGTGGCTGAGATGGCCCAGCCTGGCATTACAATGCTTCTTCTTACCAAAGGGAAAAAAAAAAGGTCCAAGTCTCTTTAATTAAATTAGTTACCGTATAAACACCATAGGGTTTCATACATGGAATAAATAGCGCGAGTCAAACCTGATGACACTTCCAGAGCAACCCCCCATGCCAGGTGGCTGCTGCAGCCCAGGCCACTGTGGTGGGGCTGGGCCACCGGCGGCAGCTTGGCGCGGCTCAGCATGGCCCTAGGGAGCAGTTCTGCCCCCCGAGGTCCTATGGGGCTCGTCCTCCTCGGAAGCCGGGGAGGTGTCGCGGCTGGAGGGGGTGCGGGGCCGGCGGGGAGCCCCCCCGGCCTGGCAGACGTACCACTCGCTGAGGTTGGTGACCGGCGGGGACAGGGCGGCGGCGCGGCCACGGGGCGGCTCGGCGGCCGGGTCGGCCTCGGGGGGCAGTGGGCAGTCGGGGAGCCCCGCCGCCGCATAGCCCTGTGAGCCTGGCGGCGGGGAGGGCGGTGGGGACTTGCAGTGGATCTTCATGTGCTTCCGCAGGGAGCTGGGGTGGGTGTAAGACTTGTCGCAGCCGCGAATCTTGCAGTAGTAGGGCTTGTCCGAGGTGTGGACGTGGGAGTGCTTCTTGCGGTCGCTGCTGTTGGCGAACTTCCTCTCGCAGCCGTCAAACTCGCACTTGAAAGGCTTCTCCCCTGCCGGGACACAGCAACGGCACGGTTACCGGCGGGCGGGGGCTCGGCCCTGCCCGGAGCCCGCCCGCCGCACCGCAGCCCCTCCGCAGCGCGGCCTCCGGGAACGAGCGGCAGGGCAAAGCTTCTCCTTCCCTCCTTCTCCTCCCCTTTCCCCTTTTTCCTCCCCCCTCACGACAGTCGTGACATGCCCGAGGCTTCCGACCTCTTCCTCGTGTTTTGCTGCCTGTGACACGCTGCTGGCAGCCTCCAAGCCTGAAGCCGGGGCTGGCGGCGGCAGGGCCCCCCCGGCCTTGTTTGCCCTCTGCGGCGCTCCCCTCGCACACGAGAAACCTTCATTACCGCTCTAATGACCGAGCCCAAACAAAACCTCTCAATGCCTTTGCCTGCGAGGGCTGGCGTTTGCCGGCAGCCTGGCTCGGCTGGCACATCTCCTGCGTAATCCGTTCCCAATGGGCACTGCGCTGGGGGAATAATTAGTTTGGGGGAAATAAAAGTAACACCTGTTTAAGCATCCCGATATAAAGACAGAATACCCAGCAGCTCGGATTGAGAACCTGCAAGATGGGGGGATCAACCCGAACACTGGAGATGAGGGCAGCAGACTGCTGTTACCATAGTTGTTTACCTCGGACGAATTTGGATCTAAAAATGTCTGGATTCTCTGTTTTAAGTTTTACACATTGCTTAACAGTTAAAGAGGTTGTGAAAATCACACCCTCGTCTCCACACATAACATACCCTGGAATATATATGTTCTGGTATATATAGCCGTGTCCCAGACCGACCCTTCCCCGTAGTTCCTGAATGGGGTTGGGTAAATGCCTACTGCTGGTTGACCAGAGGAAAAAAAAAAGTGGCCGAGCCCTGTACTGAAGTTTCTTACAACAACTTTTTCTTCCCCTGCCATGCACATGTGAGTCTGAGATAGACCTGCACTGATAATCCTTATCATGTTTATTGCAACTCTTGAATAGGTTTATGAACGACTGATGTGTATTTTCAGATCTGTTTTGCTCTGAATTCTCAGAAATAACAACCCAACAGCTCTCTCGGTGGACATTTGCTCATTATCACCAAGCAATTTTTACTGCCCCTCACATTTGTAAAATCATGTTGCGTTTAGCAAAATAACAATGGAGATAAGAAAACTATTTTTATTTTCCGAAGCTGTTTCTCGGCTGTTACTATAGAAACATACACCTCCACAGCCTATTTATGCATCAATTTTTTCAATTAAAATCGTCTCAGCTACCACCAATGTGGTAGCACTAGAAAGTGCAAGTTTATCTTTTTAAAAAAAAAAGGAGGGGAGGAAAAAAGGAATTAAAATTGTACCTCGTGGGTTTTAAGTGCACGAAAACCCCTGCACACCCCCCGAGACAAATTTCCAGTCACTTTGTTTGTTCATTAATTACTATTATCTTTTCTGGTAAAACAAAGTGAATCTACCAGAGGTTTTGCCTGGTTTCTATCTGTGTTACTCCAAGGATGCAGGCTCACACATCCTGCTGCTGGCAGCGGCCTGCAGAGCCCCAAGCCAAGCTGCCCTGAGGTGCTCCCTGAGGTGCTCCTACCATCCGGACCGAATTGCATCCACTCATTCGGGGCTTTAGGGAAGTGTCTTTCCACATGGGTTCACACATGGCACCCTCACCAGTCTCCAGATCTCGATGATCCAATTCCCCATAAATCCAGGAGTGGGGAAGGTCCCAGTGTGTCCCCATTATGCTGATGAGGGAATAACGTCAGAGTTTAACTATTTGTAGGTGGTTTCAACCCAAAGAAGGGGGCGAGATGCCAGGTGCCATCCCGTAACTCCTCCCGGCAGTAGCAGTGCCGGTGGTGGGGAGGGACACAGAAGGGTCTTGGGGTCACTTTTTTTGGAGGGTGGCAGGGTGTGGAAATCATCAGAAGGAAGCCTCATCTTCAGTGAGGGGGCAGCAAAGTTGCAGGAGTGAGAGGATCCCCACTTCCACTAGGACACACCAGGGGTGGCAACAGCAATTTGTCCCCAAAATGGGAGAGGAGCTGCAGAGTGGGGTGTGCAGCTTCCAGGGTAATGCTTTTGAGGAAAAAGGACAAAACAAAAACAAAACCAAAAAACAAGCAAGCAAACTCCTCCTGAATTTACCAACATACTCTTCTTCCTGCAGAATTACCAGAAACACATAAAATCTCCTAATGATACAATTATGGTGTTGTTATTCCCCCTACACACACCCCTGAATGCCCATAATAAACGAATAGTTTGTAAATCTCTCCTGCTCCCAAGCTGCACATGACTAAATTAAAGTTGAGGAAGCAAAATTACAGCAATTAATCTGACAGGCATGGGCAGAAGGTTTGGGATCCCTCATCCACTCGAAGGCTCTGCGCGGGGAAAGACTCATGACCTCTTTGTCCTCCCGTGGGCCTGAGCTGTCGTTTTAGGTGGGCTGTTGCCCCGAGCGCTGCTTTGTTGTAACGCCCCCTTCTGAGTGGATATAGCCTTTCCCCGTGGGCCCATGCGTGGGCACCCTCCCGGGGACTGCAAGCTGAAAACTCCAAATTTCCTTTGCAAGGGGCCATGTCCCACGCAGGGCCTCGGGCCAATGGTCTATCTCAGCTTAGAGCTGCAAACTGTGACCAATACATATTTGGGTTATTGGGGGGGAGGGTGTCTTTTTCCCGCTGAATCTCTCTGACCACTCCCAAACCTCTCCCGGACTCGTTCCCACTTTCCCCCCCTCAGCCCCCTCCCCTTGGAGCTGAGATGGGTAAGGAATTGAGAAGCCCAGGAAAGTCTGCAGTGAAGTTTTGTTTTTCAAACCAAGGCAGATGGAGAAGGCTATAGATGACAAAACCACGGGCCTCCAGCACTTAACTCATCCCACGGTGCCATTAAAACAACAAGAATAACAACAAAAAGTGCCAGACCCCCCAGGAGAAACCTTCCTCCCCCACCCGCGGCTCTGGGTGCAGAGCGCCGGGCACCCTCAAGGCTCCGCTGCTACCTATGGGCTCATGCCTGACATATTCTGCAGATAAAAATCTATAATCCTTTCAGCCATGGGCCATTTGGTTTTACATCAGAACAACACGTTGCACGGTCGCCGCTTTTCTCTTCCCGAGCAGCACACAATAAATCAAGAAAGCAATTACGGCAACTCCACTTCCTTAAGTATCCTCCGAGGAATAATATTTATCTGCCACTATAAATCCCGGCTTCGTTCGTTTTTGGCAGAGTTTTAACACCCAGATGGAAATGCGTATTTCGGAGGTGGCGACAAATGGGGAGAAAGTGAAAAAGAAAAAAAAAAAAAAGAAGAAAAACCCCAAAACAAACACAGAAAGAAAAAATACTCAAGGGCTCATACACAGCCCGAGCCTCTCCAGGGCATCTCCCCCGGGTGCCGCTTCCTCCTCCCGCAGCCCCGCCAGGCAGTCGGGGCAACTTTGAAGTTTCCTTCTCAGATCACCAAAGGGAGTGAAGCGTCCTCCGGTGAGAGCCTTCCCCCGCCTTGCTCCGTGCTCTCCGGCTCCGCGGGCACCGCCGCAGGCGGGAGGAGCCCGGGCAGCACCAGCAGCCTCGGGACAGGGGTCAGTACCCGCACCCAGCGTCACGAGCAGCCCCGGCAGCGCCGCCGGCATCCCCAGTAGTTACGGCAGTATCGCTAGCTCAGGCAGAAGGTACCCCCGGCAGTATCGGTGGTCCCACTAGGAGGGACAGCTCCGGAGCGAGGGTAGCCCCAGGAGCGCTGGTCACAGGGGCAGGTCGGTACCCCGGTACTACCGGCAGCCCCGAGCGCTGCCGCCGCCCGCAGCGCAGGGGAACTGCGCCCCCAAGAGCCCCCGCGGCCCCATCTCGGCCGGGCGAAGCGTCCTCCGTCCGGCTTCGTCCCGCCGGCAGAACCAGCAGGAAAAGCAGAATCGCCGTTCCTCGGCGCGGGTAGGGAGGTGGCAAAGGGCAGCGCTCCCCAGACACGGGGTGAGCCCCCCGTGGTGCCCTGGACAGGGGCGGAGGGAGCCGCGACGGGCGGGTGCTCGTCCTCTCCCGCTCTTCCGCAGAGGCTGCTGCTCATCTTCCCCCAGCTCTGCGTTATTTATTAATCGTTGTATTTATCCGGTGGTGCCGGGATGTGGGGAGGTGGGTGGCAGAGGGGGTGGGGAGGGAGCTGCCCAAGGTGCAGGGGGATTGGGGGGGGGCGACGGGACACGTGTGTGCGGGCAGAGGGGCCGGGTGCGTGTGCGTAGCTGTGTGTGCGTGGCCCGTGTGCTGCCGAATTACTTATTCATGAAAAAGTCACATGTCCGGCGGTGCGTAGGAGAGGAGGAAAAGAGGAGGAAAGGAGGGAGAAAAAAAAAAAAAAGAAGAAGGAAACCCTTGCAGGGGCGGGGGAGGGGGGAAGAACAACCTACCTGTATGAGTCCGCTTGTGGATCTTGAGGTTTTCGGAACGAGCGAAGACCTTCCCGCAGCCGGGGAAGGGGCAGGGGAAGGGCTTCTCTCCCGTGTGCACTCGGATGTGGTTGATGAGTTTGTATTTCGCTTTGAAGGGCTTGCCTTCGCGGGGACACTCCTCCCAGTAGCACACGTGGCTGCTCTGCTCGGGCCCGCCGACGTGCTCCACGGTGACATGGCTCACCAGCTCCTGCATCGTGCTGAAAGTTTTGGAGCAAGGCTTCCTACCGCCCGGTGGCGGCGGCGGAGGCGGATCCCGGTCGATCCATTTGCAGATCAGCTCTTGCTTGATGGGCTGTCGCATGTACCGCAGGAAGGCCCCGGCCGCCGCCGCCGCCGCCCCGACGTGGGCATGGTGGTGGTGGTGATGGTGGTGGTGGTGGGGATGGGGGTGGTGCGGGTGCCCGTGGCCGGCCGCCGCCAGGTTGAGGTTGACGGAGCCGTAGCCTTGCAACGCCGAGGAGGAGGAGGCGGCGGCAGCCCCGTAGTGCGCCTCGGCGCGCCCGTAGAGCTCCCCGGCGGCGGCCGCCAGCCCCAGGCGCATCTGCCCGTTGAGCGGCGGGTGGCGGCCGGCGGGCGCGCCTTGCTCGCCGGACGGCGGCGGCGGGAAGGCGGCGTGCGCCCCGTCGGCTGCGCCGTAGGTGCCCGCGGCCGAGATGAAGACGCCGTGGGGTGGCGGGTGCGGAAGGTGGGGGGAGCCGACGGGCGGGTGCTGCTCTCCCAGTGCCCCGTGGACGGCGGCGGCGGCGGCAGCGGGAAGCTCCCGCCGCAGGAGGAAGTCCCGTCCCGCCGCCCCCCCCCGACGGGTATCCCGGGAGGGCGGCGGCGGGCGGCGCGTAGGCGGCGGCGGTGGTGGCGGCGGCGGCCGTGGCGGCGGCGGCCGTGGCGGCGGCGGTGGCGGCGGTGGTGGTGGCGGCGGGCGCGGCGAAGGCGGCGGCGGCGGCGGTGAGCGCCTCGGGTGTGAGCTTGAGGGCGGCGGGCTGCGCCATGTGCTCGGGTCCGAGCGGCGTGAGGGCGCCGCCGGGGTCGCCGCCCGCGTCCCCGGGGTGGAGGTGGGCCGCGTGGTGGGGGTGGACGTGGTGGTTCCCCAGCCCCGGGAAGCCTGTCATGTTCTGGTGAGGATGGGGCTGAGACGCTGCCAAATCCGCTAATCTCAGTGTCGGGTTCCTCTTGCTCAAAGGGGGCTCCATAACGACACAGCCAAGCCCATCTACGCTCGCTGTTGTTATTTTTTTCCCTTTACCCGCCTTCAAAAACATGTATATATTAAGCGGCTCTTTAACTTCTTTTGTCTGCGCTCCGAGCCCCGCGCATCCCTGGCCCCGCTCTGCCCGCCCGCGATTGGCAGAACCCTCACCACACTCCGGCGGCGCGCTGGGGAATACGGCTCGGACACCGCGCCGGAGGGATTGGACGGATCTCGATGATTGGCAGCGGCCGGGGCCGCGCGATTGGCTTCCTTTCAGGCCGCGGGCCCAGCGGGGATCCGCCCCCGCCGTCCCCCGCGCCCCCCCCGCGCCGCCCCCCGAAGTTGCACTTGCAAAACTTCGCGCAGGGCCCGACGGGGCGCACCCGCCGCCTCCCCCCGCCGCCCCCCGCCGGCAGCACCGGGCAGCACCGGGCGGCAGCTGCCTCTGCTCCCCCGGCACCGGACGGGGCGCCCTGCTCGCAGGCGCCGCCGCGTTTACGTTTGCGGGGCCGTGGGGTTTCTCTGCTCGCCTGGAAAGAGCCCACGCGTGGGGCTGCTTCCCAGGTCCGCACTCGGTTTCTTTCTCTTTTTTCTTTTTTTTGGAGGGCCACTTCATTCATGGATGAGGCGGGAAAGCACGCCCTCGTACAACGTACGCAGCCCCACACCCACGCGAGGCCAAGGCAGTGTGTACTCACGCCTGAGGTAACACTAGAGGAAGGCAGCCAAAGTTTTCCTAAAAAGAAAACGGCGGGGGTTGGGATTCCTTTCCTTTAGAAAATAAACGAGTAAGCAGGGAGGGAAGGAGGAGGGGGGCAAGTGGCACATGTTAGGGCGAAGTTTTGGGAGCCTGCGCTCGCCGCTTCTTTGGGGCTTCCTCCTCCCGCAGCCCCTTGCCGCGGCGCCCCGTGGGAAGAGCTAGCCCTTGACCCTCGGGGGGCCGCCAGCCGTACCCCAAGCAGCTGCCTCCACCTCAGCCTTAATTCTGCAACGGCGAAATAGAGATGGAACTGCCGCAGTGACACCGGCCCGGAGCATAAACGCCCCTCGACGCTTTGGGATGTAGGGGGCAGAGGGGGGAGGTAGGATGGGAAATGAGGGAGTCTCCCCTGGGGACTGTCAGCCCTGAGCTGCTGCCCTAGACGAAAAGGGAGGAAGAGTGGGAGCCCTCCTAAAAGGGGGCAGAGGTGGGGAACGGGCGGGGAAAGCGATGGGACCGCCCCTGGGGTGTGGGGTGTGGTAGTCCTCGAAAGTGGAGCTCTTTGTGGAGCGCCGAAACTGTCCCGTCGACACAAAGGATGCTGCCGTTCGAGGGGGGCGACTAGGCAGTGCCGGGATTTCCCTGCCGAGCCAAAAGGGGGAGAGGAGCATTGTCGTGAATTTTCTGTAGGACTGCGGGAGGAGAAGTAGCTTTTATTGATATATCATCTGCTTTCTTTAGGCTACTGGTCCCCTGGGAATGCCTTGAGCTCCTGCTCTCCTTGGAAAGTGCAGGCAGGCTGCCTGCCCTTCCTACCTATGAGGCAGTGAGGGACGCTCCTCCGCCACCCCAGGAGAGGAAGAGGTGTGGGGGATGCCAGTGGACGCCTACACACACCCTGGCCCTCCCCGGCAACCCAATCCCCTTGACCAAACTACATCTGCTCGTCTTGTCCGTTTCCCTATGCCGAGCCATGTTTAAAGGAAGCCTCATGCTGGTCCGGCATTTCCTGGGCCAGGCTCTAGCGCCCCCTCCTCCTTCCCTCCCGCCGCTACTCACGCAGGGAAAACTCGCAGGATTTGGCCCACGGCTGCCCAAAGGGTGGGAGAGGCTATAGGGAATGCTCAAGGGGGAGCGAGACCCGCCGGTTCCCTCTTCTCTCTCCCCCCCCCAGAGCCGAACCGATGTTCCCAGCTCTAGTGGCCACGTAGGGGGTTTCAGTGATTCTGCAAGGCAAGAAACGGGAATAAACGATCCCCGGGTTTTAAAAGGGACTGCTTGATGGTTTTATTGCACAGTAAAAACTTCTCGCTAACTAGCCGTACGTCTGTATGGGTATTTATATACGTATGTTTTTTATACGTCCGTCCAAACACTACCTTCCCTCCCTAAATTCTGGGCACGTTGCTGGACTGAGGTTCAGAATGGTTTGTCAGGAGATGCTGTGGAGATGAAGAACAGTATCACGGCTCCTCATCCCTCTCCTGTTAAAAGCAGCGTGACATGTATCTGTCATCGATTTAATATGTCTTAACTCAAATATATCCCCCGATCAATTTCTTTTTATGAGAGGCTATAAAACAATGAAAATATTTTATAGGTGGCTAATAGGCAGCTGACCCATGACTATGGGGAGGGAGGGGTTGATCGACACTCAAGTGGAAACCAGCCTATTTTTAGGACTGGCTGCAAACGCCAGAAAGCAAAGGTGACTGCCCGGGCCGGGACAGTTTGGACATTTCCATCTCCAAAAGTGCCATGAAGAATTTAAAGCTCATTGACTCACTGATACCAGCTCAGGCCCAGGGTGCCACAGCCCTCTGGACCTGCAACACAGGGAGGCGAGCTGTGCTAGCCCCACAGCCCCCAAAAAACCTCGGCAGCGCCCGTCGGGGGTCGGAACGCACCCTGTTCCCGCGGCGGAGCCGGCTGCGGAACTCTCCCACAGTGCCATGCTCGCCGGCAAACCTGCTAAGGGACATGGCGGGGGGGGGCTGCAGAGGCGGGGTAAAGCCTGGAAGCCTTCAGATTTGTTTCGTAAAGCTTCCTCTATAAACCGAGCTCGGGCTATCGGCTTTAGAAAGTATTTAACTGTAAAACGTTGTGCTGTGAGCTGCGTTATGTAAATGTATGCTAATGATCATGAACACCATTTACAAACAATCGTCTTTAATGCACGTCTTATTGATAGTTAGGGAGCAGGGAGCAATATTTTATAGCTTGTAAAGCATTCTTCTGGGGAAGCATTAGAAAGGGAACGCGATTGCCGCTTTCCTTGGCAAGACTTCCAAATCTCCCCCAAATCTGCTGAAAAAGCCTACCCTCCTCCCGACCCGTCGCGAGTGGCTTGCTTTGCTCCTGGGGCTGCCTTGCGGCATGGGAGAGCCCGTGGCGCCGTTCCCTCTGCGAACATGCTTGATTGGAGATGGATTCCGCCCGTACCAGGAGGGAGCGCCCCGAGTCATAGCCCCGTGGGGATCGACACGGGCAGGGAGTAACTACGGTATCCTCCTCACCATCCCATCGGGGGAATAACATGGAGGCACCGGGACCTCGGGCGGGAGCGGGTGGCTGCCCAGGGGCACGAAAGGGAAAGAGAGTAGCGATGTGGCAGTGAGACTCCACACCCCTCCTCTATGGAGGGGCTCAGCGGATGGATATTTTATACCCTTAAAAATTAAACTTCTCCTGAGCCAGATGTCGTCGCTCTGTGCACCCAAGTGGGAACCCGAGGGCTGGCACCCGGACACGAGTGGGTGCCGGCACCGTGCCCGACGTCGGGCTGCCGGGGCCGAGACCCACCACATCTATGGGACAGGGATTTACGAGTAAAAGTTTCGGAGCTGCTATTTTCAGTGAGCATCTCGCCAGGGAAAGAGGGGTCCATCCCCTTCAGGGTTTGCTTAAATAGGGACAAAATAAGGAAAAAAAATTCCATCCTTCAGTCTCTCTCTCTCTGTGTCTATCTGTCTGTGTGTCTGTCTATCTATCTATCTATCTATCTTTCTATTTATCTATGCCTACAGAGAAAGAAAGAGATAAAGAGAGAGGCGGTCTCAGGAAACCCAGGCCAAATTTTGCTCTGATCTCTCTCTCCCCCTTCCCCTCTCTCTGTAGCTGAACGTCACCGTTGGAAGAAGCTGTTGAGATAAATCAAATAGTGACACTTTGACGGCTTTACTTGTATAAGCAATATGGTTACCATATGGCATTGTTATTTATGAATGACGGCATAAATTGTATTACAAAGTCCATCGCCCTTTATTGGGACGCTTCTTCCATGCCTCTAACGTTTATGTGGGCATCTCCAGATGGAAAAAGGTGCATATAATAAAGCCCGGCAGTGCGGCCGCAGACCCCATTTTGGGGGCGTTGTGCCAGGTCTACACTGGCTGCAGAATGAGGCGCGCAGCAGGGAAGGGCGCGGGGCGCGCGAAGTACGCGGCTCTGCGCGTCCCTCAGCCGCAGCTGGGCAGGGCAGAGGCACCGGCTACCGCTCGGCCAAGGTTCCCGTCCTGGAAAAAAACGCTACACTGCTCCTCGGCCCCATCGCCTCACGGCATTACTGCCGAGAGAGGGGTTTTATACAGCAACTTCTTTTATACATACATATATATAAGTGCAACTGAAGAAACAATAAATATTAATGGCACGAAAGCGGCGTGCTCCTTCCCCCTGCCCCTGCTCTGCCTAGCGGGGGGTTGTTTTGATTTTTTTTGTTGTTGTTTTGCTTTGGTTTAGGGTTTTTTTTTAAGAAGTATTTGAAGGTTACAGCTTTGGCTGAGATTTTCATTATTTCCCCTTTTTCTCTTACATTACACTGCCGGTAGAGCCTGACAAAGAACTTTTGTCCCGAAGTGTGTGTTTTACAGAGGGAGGCTACAGCACAACACATGTGGTCTTCACGGGTCATAGGTCGAACGGCCTAGAAGTGGCTCGAATCGGCACCATCAAAGGTAACCTGCAACTTAATATCCTGTTGATGAGCTTGTTGAATTTATGAGTGTCTGTGATACAGACAACGGTGCAAGTGATGCCGCTCAACTGGCCTCTCCTTCCCAGGCTACAGGCCAAGCGCACGCCCCCTCCTTAGCCCGCACCTCATCCCTGTTACTCTGCGGGAAGGATGAATTTTGGGGGAAAGACCCTCTCTTCCCCCTTTCCCTATCCCTCCTTCCCCACGGTGGGTCCTTCAACTTCTTTTTCCCCGATGAGGCCGTCGCCAGCCGCATCCTCTGCAGCCTGCGCCCCTACCGCGGTACCTACGGCTACCGAGGAGGGGTCGATGGAAGGAGGGGGCGCGGACACTCCCCAGAGGGCGCTGACGCCTCCCGGGAAAAGGGGTTAGCAGGCGAAGACGATATGTACAGTCCAGGGGAAGCAAGAAATTGCTTTCCCTCGCCTCGACCCCCCCACTAGCTCTCTCCACATCACCAGCTGGCAAGAAAAAGAGCAGAGCAGTTTTAAAGAGAATTTCGGAAAACTTACAAAGACATGAACGGTTTCCCGGGGAAGCCGACGTTTGCTCTGCAGGTCTGGCACCTCCAGAAACCTGTTGAAAAACTTCTTTCAATAAACCGGTTTAGCACCGACTTTGGGTGACCGCTTGCTTTCCTCCCTCAAAAGCTGCCGTAAACCGCGGGCTGCGTTTGTGGCGGTGGCCCGACGAGAGAGTGCGGGGCTGGCTGCCGCTGCCTCTGCTCCCCCCCCTTCCTCCCTCGCTCCCTTCCCTTGTTACCCTGTGACATGGGGGAAAGAGGTTTTGCGGTTCAGAGGGAAATAAAGCACTTCTTAGGAGGGACGGCGACGTGACTTTGAACTTGGATCAGCTCCTCTGTTTCCTGCAGAGAGAGTAGGGCTGGAGCCCTGAAAGAATAGCAGAGCGCGGCCAGCCTACGGGGGCTCCGGCTGGAATTCACCGCGTCCCCCTGAAAGCGCCCCGGTGTCGGCGCCGCTGAGCGGGTAGAGCGAGGGGTGATGGGAGGGGAGGCAGGAAAAGAAGGGAAGGAAAGGAAAGAAAAGGGAAAGAAAGGAATAAAGAAAGAGAATAAAGAAATAAGAGAGAAAAGAAAAGAAAGGGAGGGAAAGGAGAGGAAGGAAGGAAGGGAGGGAGGAAGGAAGGTAGGAAAAGAGAAGATGAGGGAAAATAAAGGAGGAAAGAGAGAGAGGAAAAGAGGAGTAGAGAAAGAAAGAAGGAAAGAAAGAAAGAAAGAAAGAAAGAAAGGGAAATCCAGAAGGTAGGTATTTGTATGAATATTCACCTTTGGGGTTTTTTTTTAGCAGTGTTTTAACTGCGAGTTTTCGTGGACATATTTGTTCTTTTTCTGATCTCAGATGTAGTAACTTCTTTTAAATCGGTTTAAAAAAAAAAAGTGTATTCAAGCGTTTAGTTGTCCGTATGATTTTTTCACTTATCTGGAGGCAGACTACGCAGGAGACCAAACTTTCCTCTCCAACTAGTGCTCTCGAAATCCCCAGCAACGGTGAAGGACTACTCTCAGACCTCGTCCTCGAGAACCTTTCAGAGAAGGAAAATAGAATTTGTTCGAGGTCTGTCCCTGGGAGCCTGGGGGGTCAGGACAAGGACAGCATATGCTCCCAAGCTGCAGTCTGGGAAGGCAATATATGGGGAGCAGACACCCCTGCCTGCAAAGACGGGACCGAATGACGGAGTGGCGAACAGAAAAGAGCTGTTGGCATCAAAGGTGCAGCTCTGCATTAATATTCAGTTTATCTTCTAATGCCCATTTCGGATTAGAAGGAATCCCACTTCTCCCCAGTTTAAATCCTCGCCTTGTTCACAGAGTAATGTCCAGTACTGGCACATTTCAACCACTTTCGGACAGTCTTGGAAATATTTTAACCATTTAATGGCAATGATGGGGAAGACCTTAGTTGGTATGCAGTGCCTTTGCCTGCCTGCCTGCCTTCCTTCCTTCCTTCCTTCCTCCCTTCCATCTATCTATCTATCTATCTATCTATCTATCTATCTATCTATCTATCATCTCTCACTGTAAAACCCCCGTTCGGATACTGGATCCAGGTTTGAGCCTGCCTATGCCTAATGCGGGATTTAATGTCATGAGGAGTCGCAGGAGAAATGTCAAAGGGAGAATTTCAAAAAGCCCCCCCTCAAACCACACAAACCACTATATTTTGGGTCGCTTCTCTGCCAAGCACAGAACTGATGGGGACTGATACGCCAAGGTTAAGTGCAGGACGGTTAAGAGGACAATTGTTATGCCGGGTTTTGATTTTTACAAAGCCTTATTTATTGGTGAGCTGCTGGCCCCGAGATGATTATTTTTCAGCCACTACAAAACAAACCGAAGCAGGGGCCAGACGTGTATTTACTGGAGGGGGAGGGGAAGGGGACTTGTTTGCTCTGTGTGTGTCTGCGGGTGCGTGTGTGTGTGTGTGCCGGCTTTATGCTTTTTTATTCCTGCCATGCAAGAATCCGGTTTCCAAATAACAATGGTAGGGTGGATTTTGGGGTTGGGATTTTTTTGCGGTTTTGTTTTTGTTTCTTTTTCAAGGAAGGGAAGAGACAAGGTAAACTCCTAAAGCATCTACTCTCAAATGCACATTCACAACACATGCAGATAGCAGATCGACTCCTCTGCTCCTACATAAATGGTTTAAAAGCCCAAACAACCAGGGCGACCGTTCCCTCTTTTATTTAAATTTTTATTTGATTTAATTTTTTTTGTCCCAGTCACCGTCGCCCCGCCAACGTGACTTTTATGTGATTTCCCCCCTCGCTCCCGTTATCGATCACGGGATTCATCTGCTTTAGCCGAAATGGGGAAAGGGGTTGCAGGGGTTATATTTTAAGACCCTCGCTTTGTTTGTTTGCCTCCCGAGGCAGTATCACATGCCCAAGCGTACATCGATATTTTCCGAGATCGCTGCGCCTCTCTCCACGCCACCCCTTCCCCTCGCCGCAGGGGGGGGGTTGAGGGTGGAGGGGTGACTCCCCCAAGAAATCAAGAAGCCACCGGCGGTGCGGGGCTGAAGGCAGTCCCCGGCGCGGCGCGGGGCTTTGCGGTGCGGTGCCAGGCGGGGGCCGTAGGGCCGCGGGGCGTTCGGCGGCGGCGCGGCGGGGCGCGGGGCGGGCAGGGCGCGGAGCGGCCGCGCCGCCATTAGCCGGTGGCCGAGGACGCCCGGATGGACGGGGCGGCTCGGGCCAATGAGCGGGAGCCGGGAGAGCGGCCGGGCGGCGGGTGAAGGCGGCGTCGGGAGAGGAGCCGCCAGTGCGGGCGGGGATAAGGAGAGAGGCCGGGGGAGGGAGGGAAGAGAAAGGGGGGGGGGAGGGGGGCAATAAAAAGCCGCCGCCTCAGTAGCGCCCACCGAAATAAACAGAGGAGCGAGAGGCAGCGAGGGTGCGGGCGGAGCGGGGCTGCAACTCCACCGCCCCGGCCGCGCCGCTCCGGCACTCGCCGGCCCCTTCCCGCCCCCCCGCCTCCCCTCCCCACCCCCACCGCCGCCCTTATTGTTTTTAATCCGCCTCCGGCACCCCCCTCCTCAGCCCCCTCCCCACGCCCCTCAGCAGAGGCGGTCGAGGGAGGCGCGGGGCACCCCCGGGGTCCCTTCGCTCCGTGGGAACCCGCGGCTGCAAGTTTTTCTCCGTGAGAGACACCGCTAATGCCCGGCGGAGGATAAAACGAGAAGCGGAGGCCCGGGAGCGGCGGGGGGCCCGAGGCGGCGGGAAGGGCTGCGGCCCACGCGGGGAGCGGCGCGGGGCCGGGCGGGCGGGGGTCGGCGGCTCTGACATCCCGGTGGCGGCGGAGGAAGGGGGGGGCGGCGGCGGCGTGTGCGCGGGTCTGTGTGTGTGAGTGTGTGTGTGCGTGCGTGTGTGCCGCAGGGAACGGCGAGGCGAGCCTTGCCCCCCCCGCCCCGTCCCTCCCCTGCTCCCCCTCCCCTCCCCTGCCCGCCCCCGCCTCAGCTCCTTTAATACACTTTGGTTCTCCGCTCGCTTTTGGACTCTGCTCTGCCTGGCTCAGGATACGGCTCCGCCGGCGGCGACAGCGGCGGTATCGGGCCGGTGCGGGCGCGGGCGGCGGCGGAGGCGGGGGGACGCGGCGGCTGCCGGGGGGAAGCGGAGCGGCGGCGGCCCCGCGCCCGGCTGGGCGGGCGGCGGCAGCCCGGCGGCGGTAGCAGGGAGGCGGCGGCGGCGGCTGCGTCCCCGGAGCGGCGCGGACCATGCTGCTGGACGCCGGTCCGCAGTTCCCGGCCCTCGGCGTGGGCACCTTCGCCCGGCACCACCACTCGGCCGCGGCGGAGATGCAGGACCGGGAGCTGAGCCTGGCGGCGCAGAACAGCTTCGTGGACTCGGCAGCGGCGCACATGGGCGCCTTCAAGCTCAACGCCGGCGCCCACGACCTCTCCCCCGGGCAGAGCTCGGCGTTCACCTCGCAGGCGCCCGGTTATCCCGCCGCCGCCCTGGGGCCCCACGCCGCCCATGTCGGCTCCTACTCCGGGGCGCCCTTCAACTCCACACGGGACTTCTTGTTTCGCAGCCGGGGCTTCGGGGACTCGTCGCCGGCCGGCGGACAGCACGGCATCTTCGGCCCTGCGGCCGGCAGCCTGCACCACCCGCACACGGACGCTCAGAGCCACCTCCTCTTCCCGGGCATCCACGACCAGCACGGCCCCCACGCCTCCCAAAACGTCCTCAACGGACAGATGCGACTGGGCTTGCCGGGGGAGGTATTCGCCCGCTCGGATCAGTACCGCCAGGTTTCCAGCCCCAGGACTGACCCTTACTCGGCGGCTCAGCTGCACAACCAGTACGGCCCCATGAATATGAACATGGGCATGAACATGGCAGCCCACCACCACCACCACCCAGGTGCCTTTTTCCGATACATGCGGCAGCAGTGCATCAAGCAAGAGCTCATCTGTAAGTGGATCGACCCCGAGCAGCTGAACAACCCCAAAAAAAGTTGCAATAAAACTTTCAGCACCATGCACGAGTTGGTCACCCACGTCTCGGTAGAGCACGTTGGGGGACCCGAGCAGAGCAACCATGTCTGCTACTGGGAGGAGTGTCCCCGCGAAGGCAAGCCCTTCAAAGCGAAATACAAACTGGTCAATCATATCCGAGTGCACACGGGAGAGAAACCCTTCCCCTGCCCCTTCCCTGGCTGCGGAAAAGTTTTCGCCAGATCAGAAAATCTCAAAATTCACAAAAGGACGCACACAGGTAATTCGGGTTTCGTTCGGCAGATTTCCCCCCTCTGCCCGTGCCTATATATGTATATATATGTATAAACTGATAGAGACTCAGACAGTGATGTAAAATGATGAGAGATAAAATAAGCTTCCAGTTTAATTTCCCACATATACACACTATCACACGGCTGCTTTTGTTTTGGTTTCCTCCCCACCAGAATACACTTCCCTCCATCCCAGATTTCGAAAGGATGTTTTACTGATTTGTTTTAATTTGCGGGGTGAGAGGTGTAGATTCGTGCCGAGTCTCAGCGGGATCTTTCCGCAGAAACGCGGAATACAGCGCAAACTAAATTCTGCCGTCCTGCTAAAATACGGGAAGACACCTATCTTTTTATCTATCCATCCATCCATCCACATGAAACGCCTTATACATTTGCTATACGCAACGTATTTGCATACAACTTCAGCGCTTGTGAGCACGGCTTTTATGTATGCATACCGAAAGAGAGAAACTATATAAATACGTGCAAAATCCGTCATTAGTCCTAAATCCCGTTGGAAGTGCCAAAAGTCCCTTTCTGGGAATGCTTTCCATTAAATTTAAATGCTGTGAGCAAGGCAATAAAATTTTCTCATTTAAAAAAAAATGTTTTTAAAGTCTCACTCGATGTGATTTAAGGTGTTTTTGCAACAGTTTATTAAATTATGTAATAAGGAACAGAGGATTTGAGGCTTGGAAACTTCCACCCCAATCAGGTGGAAGAGGGTCGAGGGAGCCCTGGCTTTCCCGATGGAAAAGAGCCTGAGCCGAAGGGTAACAAAAATTAACGCATCCTCCCGCCTCATCTATTATTCATTTACTACTCCTGCCGGCTCGAACTGTGCCAGACTATTTCATAAAAGACAGCCAAATATTTTAGCGACTTGCACTCCAAATATTTACCCGGAGAAAGGCTAAAAATCTCGAGGCCTATTGTTTTCTCAAGTGCTAAGCCCGATGCGAGGTGCGAGACGAGCTTTAACAAGGTTTAAAATTTGAGAAATGTATTTGCATGAGATGCCCGCACTGAAGTCATTGTGTCTGAGCGGATGTCTTTAAGAAACAATTTGGGTGCTAATGGAATTTAATGTTAAATGCTTCCCCCTTCCAAAGGCGGGGGGATGTGGAGTTCTCACCTCCAAATTACTCCCCGGCATTTGGAGTCCTGGCAGCCGGGTGAGAGGAATCCCTATGAAAATTAGATGAAGTATTTTACAGACGCTTAGTTTTCCCAGCGGATGTGCATTTATCTCGAATATCCATACACGAAACAATATGCCCGGCCTTAAATCTGTCGGTAATGGTTTCCAGTTTAACAGGATAGCGGATTTGGTACCGAGGTGAAACGTCTCGATGCTGCTCCCTTTTTTTTTTTTTTTTAATCATCGCCTTTCTTCTTCAATCTCTTTCGGGGCTGGCTGTGTGTGTTGGCACTGGTCGAACTAAAATCGGGCAAGATGCCGGGACGGGGGTGCCCCGGGTGTTTTGGTAGGAAAACCAGATAGGGGACGGGGGTTGCCTCCCTGCGGGACAACGAGTGAGCAGCGCGGCCCTCCCGCGCTGCAGGTACCGGGACAGAACCGGCCTCTTGCTTTGGGAAACTGCTGGACGAAGTGACTGGGTGAGGGGGGGGAAGAGGGGAGGAAAGTTGGCCCGAGGCTGCGCGGGGTTTGAGTGGGGGCGATCGCGCTCACCCCGCAGCTGCGCAACTCTCTTACAGGGGAGAAGCCCTTCCAGTGCGAGTTCGAAGGCTGTGACCGTCGTTTCGCCAACAGCAGCGACCGCAAGAAGCACATGCACGTCCACACCTCGGATAAGCCCTACTTGTGCAAGATGTGCGACAAGTCCTACACGCACCCCAGCTCCCTGCGGAAACATATGAAGGTACCCGGCCCCGCAGGAGGCGGCGGGAGGCGGGAGGGCGGCCGCGCCGCGCCGGGCGCCCCGACGGGGCGGTGGGCGGCGGGCGCGGGGCCCAGGGGCT
>NW_020937575.1:39193-44653 GCF_003984885.1 Neopelma chrysocephalum
TGCGGCGGGCCGGGCCGGCGGCGGGGAGCGCGCCCGGGGGGCGGCCGCGGCCTCCCCATCCCTCCTCCACACGGCCGTGTTGCCTTTGCCCCCCAGGTGCACGAATCGTCCCCGCAAGGTTCCGAATCCTCCCCGGCCGCCAGCTCCGGCTACGAGTCCTCCACCCCGCCGGGGCTGGTGTCCCCTAGTGCCGAGTCGCAGAGCACCAGCAACCTCTCCCCGGCGGCGGCGGCGGCAGCGGCAGCGGCGGCGGCCGTGTCCGCCGTTCACCGGGGCGGCGGCGGCGGCAGCGGCGGCGGCGGTGGCGGCCACAGCGGTCTCTCCTCCAACTTCAATGAATGGTACGTGTAGGGCCCCGCCGGACTGCTCTGCACGGCCCCGCAGCGCCCTCCCCGCCCCGGCGGCGGCGGCGGCGGGCAGGAGGGAGCGAGCGAGCCCGCCGGAGACGCACCGGGAGGTGCCGCCGCACCCGCCAGCAGCGAAATGACGGCCGAACAGGATGGGGACGGGGGACCTTCATCTCCCCACACCCTCCCGCCTTCGCGTCTTTTTTTTTTTGTTGGATTTTTTTCTTTCTTTTTCTTTTTGAGAACGTTTCGAACCAGCAAAAAATAATCTAAAAAGTACGTGCCGAAAAACATAAAAGAATGGGTAAATCTATAGAGGAATGGAAAGGAGAGAGAGAAAGAGAGGAAAAAACCAACCCCAAACGCCACCAACACATCCCTCAATAAAAAGCTTCCCAAGCCGATGGAAAGAAACTCTCCCTCCAGAGCCTTCAGACAAAAGATCAGAGACTCAAACTCCTCTGGCCCCTGCGCCTCCCCGCCAGCGCAGCCAGCGCCCTCCCGCCCTACGAACTGTGTATATAGCGGCCCTCTCCTTCCTCCGGCGAGGTGGGGAACGAGGTTTTCCTGGATTCTCGGTGTATAGAAGTTCGTCCCGTTTGTAAACCGCGGATTGGTCCCTTTCTTCTTCCTTTTTTTTTTCCTTTTTTGTAAGTCTTTTTTTTTCCCATCTTCCTCCCTCCCTGAGAAAGTGAAGGACTTGTTTTCTTTTGTCCTGGTCTCCTTCCCCACCTCCCTCTTTTCTTCCTTTTTAGTTCACCCTTTTAAAAAAAGTAACGTGGAAGAAAAAAATTGTTTCTTTTGTAATTGTGATATCTTGAATATTGTGTTCCTTTTTAAGAGGCAACTTGATTGTAAACTGTATTTCAACTATAGACTGGGGAAGAAATACCGTGCCAAAGTCTCCATTCTGTTACTTACAGACACTCACACAAACAACAACGCTTGTGAATGTATTTTTCTGTTAGCTGGGTTTATATGTGACGTTTTAGTGCTTTTGCAAGTTCAATTTGTTAGTTCCTGTTCGGAAGATTGTGAGGAAAAATAAACGTTGTGCCGTTAGCTTTTCTGTAATAACACCCTTCCTCCTGTAAATACCTGTTACCATATTTATCCATTTGTAATTAAATTATGGTATTAACTTGCTACAGAGGAAACAGTATTTATAAAGAATGTTTCTTAACTATAAATATGTACAATTGTGAGCATAAACTGTTTCAGATTTTTTATTTGAAGGTTTAAGTGGTTTCATCATTTCTTGTGATATGTTTTGAGAGTAATGCATACAGAAATATAATAAAACGTGTTGAAACTGCACGAGCTGTTTCCTTTTTATGCCAAGGGCTTTCTGAAACCTGCTGTAACTCATGTGATGGGCTGAGTGGCGACTGCAAAACAAATGCTTTTAAAACATCCGCGAGTTACAGGAACAGGAGGATATATTCCAGCTGGGCTCCCCTGTACAGAAAAACAAAACCAAACCAAAACAACAACAAAAAAGCTACAAAGCCACCCAACACTTTAGGAAGCCTCTGAGCTGAAAGAAAAGGGTGAAGATATGCATATTTCCCAAATAACTTGCAAGGCAGGATCTCCTTTAGTAAGAGTTACACGGCGAGACCACAGCTTTCTCCGCCTCCTGCCTTACTCGGGCTCACCCTTCTCTCTCCGGTGCGTGTCTCATTACCCCACAGGGTGACAAAACGGAGCGTTTCGGGACGGAGGTGGAGGCGCAACAACTAGAAGCTGAGCTCGGCTGCTTTGAGCTGTAGATCGTGTCCTTCTGCGCCTCTCGTCTTTTTGGCAGCCTCCATTAAATCCTGGAGAGGAGAAAGTTGTGATGCCCGAGAGCTTACACTTCTCCTTCGAGATTTTTTTGCCCCTCTCTTTCTCCTTTTTTTTTTATTTTTTTATTTTTTTTTAATTTTCAGCCCAGGGAGCGGTTTGGGCTGTCAGATGTGTTCAGGGAGGGACTGAGAGCCGCCGGGAGATGACTTTCCCGGGGTGCTGACCCAGAGTTTCGCTCCGCGCAGGCCATCGGAGCCGCCCGTGTGGGGTCGGCGGACAGCAGCTCTCCGGGCACAGCTCACCAAACCGGGACAGCCAAGGCGAGTGTTTCAGCAGCCAGGATGTAGTGGAAAAAAGTAAAAAAGTTCGGCCTTGTCAAGCCACCGAAATACGCCTTGCGAAGAGGCAGCGCTGCGAGTCGGGCTCCGAGCGCCCTGCGGTGGCTGCGCTGCCTTCAGCGACGGCTCGTGCAGTCGGGGAGAACCCTCTGCTCCTCACACCCGGCGAGCCCATCGCTTACGCCCCCCAGGGCCGCTCGTCGGTTTGGGTTTTTCGGGCTTTGTCCTGCGTATTCAAACATCAATACAGATGTCTCGAGTCGCTATGAGGTAGTTGGGTGGGGAGAGGAGGGTACACGGGGCCCTGATCACTTCTGGGGTGAAGTGGAGGTTACCCGCACCCAGGAGAAGGGGAGGAGGGAGGGAAAGACACTCTGCTCCGTCCCGTTGCTGACAAGGAAGTTTAGATGGGAAGAGGAGCCGAAGCTTCCTCGGCGGCTGTGCTCCTCCCAGCGTGGCCATCCCCGCGCACACGGCAGCTCTTCGGGTAATCAAAAGGCTATTAAAGCCTAATTTATGTTCCGTAATAATATTACGTAAAAAATATTTATTAAAATCACTGGCATATGCCGCCTGCCCCTTGGAGACATCTGTGGGAAATGCAGCTGCGAGGATCCCTCCTTGTCCTGCCGGCCTCCCCGCAGCCGAAAAACCAAACGGGGATCCCGCTTCATAGCCAGTCCCTGCCAGCCACCGTCTGCCCAAATTCCCTCCCGCGCCCGGGGGCGCACGAGTAGCCCTGCCCAAGGGTGACCAAACCCGCTCTGCTGTCTTCCGCCCCGGTGGGCTAGCTCCGGCCGGAGAGAAGCGCTCCGGATCTGGGCTCCCCTTCTCCCTTCCCTCGGAGCCGTTCTGGCTTAAAGAGAGCCCAGGGGTGATCCTTCCCTCTACCCCTGATAGAGGGGGTGCGTGGGGCAAGCGGCCTCCCTGGCCAAAGGGCAGGTCGTGTCTCTCGGGCAGGGATGCCTCTCCTCCGGCAGGCCCAGGGATGGGACCGTGGTGGCCGTGGCCGTGAGTAAGCTTCCCCCCTTCCCTGTCCTACCCGGGTTGGCCTTGAACTTGACCCTGGCCTTGGCGCATCCAGCACTCCGCCCGCCTCCCCCGGGGCCCTGACCCCGGCCCATCCCTGCCACTCTTTAGGGAGAGTGGTAATTCATCTGGTTCAGGGTTTGGGGTTTTTTTTCGGGGGGGAGGGGGAAGACCATCAAGATCTGCCTCGGAGCCTTGTGCACGGGCGGCCCGGGCTCAGGGACCACTGGCGCTTAAGTCCTCGTCTGTGCCCTTCCTGTCCCCTCTCCTTCCTCCACCTCGCTCCCCTCACCCCAACCTCCTTCCTCCCCACCCAGTTTGTCTCCCACACTGAACCTGAGCTAGCCAAATCTCCCTGCCCTGGCCCTTAAGGCAACCTGGGCACCAAACTGGAGGGAGGCTGGGTGCTTCCCCGGCAGCTCCGACCCTCCCCTGGCACCCCTCCATCCCCCCGTGCCCAGCCGCAGCGGGCGGGTGGCCCGGCTGGTATCCCGTACGCCCCGACGGCTCTGCCCCGACGGCTCTGCCCCGACGGCTCACGGGTCGTCTCGGCCCCACGACCCTCGCCGCCGGTGGGCAGCGGAGTGCACGGCGCTGCCCCGCTGTCAGCACCCCGTGCCCGGCTGTGGCAGCTCCAGTTGGCCGGCTTTCCCGCGGCGGCGTGATTCTTCCTTTATACCGTGAAAAGCAGCGTGGAACAGTGGCTTTAATTTTTATTTTTATTGTTAGTATTACTATTAATAATAAAATTCTCTCCTAAGTCTTCCTGGAGACACTCTGAAAAGGCAGATTGATTTCCCTGGGAATTGTTCGTTCCTCGTGCGCTCCTCTTCAAGCCAGAAAAATTGAGGCTCCGTCCATAAAACAGGTTGTGCTTTCCCCCCGCAGCCGCAATTGGAGGGCAGCTCAGGACTCTGCCTTCACCTGCCCCCGCTGCCGATACCGAATAAAATCCTCTGCTTTACCTGGTTTGGCTGCTCTAGTGGCTTTGTGTTGCAGCTGGTGGTGCCAAAAAAAAACTCAACCCAAACCCAAAGGCAAACCAACCGCCCAACAAACAAACAGAGATGACAACAGCCCAAACCGAAATAGAATAAAATGCAGGAACTCACGCTCGAACCCGAGCGCGAAACGGCTGCCGAGCCTGGCGGTGCCGCTGACGCTGCCGGTCCTGGCGGGGCTCCGCAGCAGGCAAGGAGCTGCCCCTGCCCGGCCAAACCCCGGCCGCGGGTGCCCGGGGGCAGTAGCCCCGGCTGCACCCCCTTCGTTTGGCTCTGGGAAGTGCCCCCGAAACCCATATCAGCCTCTTTGTTTTCAGAAACTCGTACGCGTTTCCTGCCCGCTATGAAGACATAGCAGGCTTCCCCAAACATCTCCCCAGCCGCACGTGCACGCTAGACGTGCTCCCGGGCATAACGACGTATGTATAGTTTTTTATTTTTCATCTTATTATTATTTCATCTTATCATGGTTGTATTTTTGGTTTTGGTTGGTGTTGTTTAATCTCGTGAGTCGCTTTTTTCCCCACCTCTTCTCTTTTTTCCCTCTCCTTTTTTTCTCTCTTTCTTTTTTTCTTTCCTTTTTTTTTTTAAATTTTTTTATTTTTTTTTCCTTTGCCCCCGAGCCAGACGGCTAGGGAAGGAGTTGCATATTACCAGTAGAGCAAGCAAGAACTATTGTCCCACTCTGCAGGGCACGGTGCCCCCCTCTGTCCCAAAGTGCAAGTCTTTCCCAGTGCATTGGGTTTTCTCTTTTTTTATTATTTCCTTTCTTTTATTTTTCTTTTTTTTTAAATTTTCTGGAGGGTTTCTTTGCCTTTATTACTTGTGAGGAAAAGAAAAGAGAAAAGAAAAGAAAAGAAGAGAAAAGAAAAAAAGAAAAGAAAAGAAAAGAGAAAAGAAGAGAAAAGAAAAAAGAAAAGAAAAGAAAAGAAAAGAAAAGAAAAGAAAAGAAAAGAA
>NW_020937576.1:0-12613 GCF_003984885.1 Neopelma chrysocephalum
GGGAAGGGAGCGCGGGGGCGGCGGGAGCGCCTCTCCGCGGCCCCCCCCGGGAACGGCGGGGACCGGGCGGGGACCGGCCTGGAAGCGGCATAGGAGCGGAGCGGAGGGCGGCCCCCCCGGGATTGGACCATGGAGCCCGCCTCCCCCCCTCCTCCGGGAGGCAGAGACCCCTGTCGCAGCCCTCCGCGGAATCTGGGGATGAGCAGCGTGGACCGACCCCCCTCTCCGTCCCTCCACCCGAGTCCCGTCCGAGGGCGCTGCGCCGGCGGATCCCTTACAGCGCGGGGACCTCCGGGCTAATCTGATTAATTAAAGACTAACTGCTTATATTGCAGCTCCCCCCCCATCCCCGTGCGTTTCAGGACACCCTCCGTTATTAATTCCAGGCTGACTAAATTATGGGCAGCACTATTAAAACATTATCAGAACTAATGAGAAACAATTACTTAGGAGATGAGCTGGGACGAGCCGGAGCCGGGCACGCGTGTCGTTATCCCTGCAGATTGCGTTAATAAATCATCAGGTGCACGGCAAGGCGGCGGCGAGGCCCGGCGCGGGGGACGAAGAATAAGATATACGAGATAATGGTTGTTTGGAGTTGGGGTTTTTTGGTTGGTGGTTTGTTGTGGTTAATTTTTTTTCTGCTTTTTTGTCATAATTTTTTCATTAATCTCAATAGGACGCGTGTGGTGTAGATGGTTTTATTCCCTTAATACCGCGCCGGAAGGTGGTGGGGGGTGTCGAGGAAGGAGGATTTCAAAAAATAATGTCTTCATTGTTTTACTGAAGTCTTAATGACAAGGCGTGACAAGCCCGCGGGAGCTGCGCGGTCGCGCAGGCCAGAGAGGGGGCAGCGGAGGAGCCCCTGTACCCCCCTCCCCGAGCTCGCCACCTCCTCTCCCTCGTCAGACTGAAGGAATATTAATATACTCTTCTGAGGTGTTTACGCGCACCCTCCCGCCTTCGCCACTGAGTGCTTAAGGAACTTCATGACCTGTACGCGGACAAATCGAATATGCAAATAAAATGCTGGATATATTCAGATTTTTCCTTAAAATTCCCTGACACCCACCCCTCCATCGGAAAATCCCACTTCCATTTAACAGCCTTAACGATTTTAGCTTTATCAAAAATAAAATCCGATTTATTTGGCTTTTCCGTTTACTTTCCAAAGCTTTCCGTGATTTTCCGGCTTTATTCTTCTCCTCTTTCTTTCTTTTTCTTTCTCTCTTTTTCTTTCCCGCCTAGTGCTAGGCAAGCAATTGATGAAACAAAACAGATTATAAGATTAGCAGCAGGATTTTATGCATATTAATGATAGGGAAGGGCACCGAATGGGTTTGTAATTGCAGATCTTGCGCTTGGGATTGGGAACTGTAGCCCTGCTACAGCAAAGACCCCCCTGTGAGGTTTTCACATTGGAACTTAGGGGAAAAGTGAAAAAGTAATTACCAGAGCACAACACTGAAATGTTAAAGCACTTATTCTTTCTTTCAGCGTTCTGTTTTAAAGGGGGGAAACGGGCAAAATGGAAAATAAATTACTTTCAAATAAGTAGGTTAGCACCTGAATGCTGGTGCGCATTTTCCCGGCTTTTTTTTTCCCCTTCTCTCTCTCTCCTTTTTTTTTTCCCAAATTCTAGCAATTATTTAGCAAGACATTTGCTTCTGAACCGACCATCCAAGCAGTAGAAAAGGGGGAAGGGAAGGCAGAGAGACCTCGGGAACACAAGGGCACTGCGCTTGTAAGGTTTGAAACAAATATCACTAGGAAAGCTGTTCACAGCCGCGGATGGAAATTTAGAGGGATTTTTGGGGTGGCTTTTTGGTTTGGTTTGGTTTGGTTTTTTTGGTTAGTTGGGTTTGGGTTTGGTTTGGTTTGATTTGAAATCGGGACTTAAAAGAAAAAGATTATTTTGGTTTCCTCTTCGACACGAGCATCAAACGGTATTTTAGCAATGGATGTATTTCACAATCACAAAACCCTTCCAGGAACGACGTATTCCTTGCCATATAGAGAAGTAACCTCACACTGAATTTTAACTCTTATTAAGAGTTTTGCCTTGTTTCTTGATCTGCTTCAGTCCCTCTCCTCTGAGCTTAAGTCTTCCAAAACTCTGGATTTTTGCGTTTCAAACCCAGTGCTCCTTTACTGACTTTCCTAATACTTCTCTCCCGTGATTAACAGCCAAAGATGGCTTAGCTTTAATGGCACCTACCCGCGCTTATTGTTTTAATTCTGCTTTCAACGGAAAATCGATGTATCTGGTGGAAATTAGACTTCGAAAACTTTTTTTTAACGGGCCAATAAAACGAAGTATCTGCTCCTCGGGCAGTAATTTCTGATTACGAATTGGAGGGGGAAAGGAGGCCAGGGCGGGGGGGGGAACCAACTTGGACCACGTTTCATTCATCCCATCCCTCCAACTCTCTTCTGCCACTTTCACCTCCCTCAAGTTCAGATCATGGCAAAGCCCCGAGGCAGGGCTAGTTTACAACGACTATTTTAAAGATAAAAAAGTGGGAAGAAGGGAATAAAAGCCCGTACGGGCAAGTATATTATTTGCTATTTTTCCCCGTTGCTGGGGCTAGGGAGCTGCGCACCCCGCGGAGGGCAGCCCCGGGGAGCAGCGCCCGGCGAGGCGGGGCGGGGTGGAGGGGGGGGCGGCTGCGGGTCGGTTCAGAGTGCCGGCATTTGCACGAGGTGCCCGAAGACGGGAGGGATGTCCTCCCCACCCAGGATCGAGAAGCTGCCAGCAGCACCCGGGGCGGCAGAAGTGAGACCCCTGCAGCGCTCCGCACTGCCGCGGGACCGCCGAGATGCAGCCGCAACACCGGTGGGTGGGGATGGATGGATGGGTGGAGGGCGGTCCCTGGCCCCGCAGGGATCAAGACAGCCCCACGCCTTCCCGGGCTTCTGCCAGGAGCCCTGGACACCAAGGAGAAAGGGAAGGAAACAAGGGGAATGGGGAGGAAAGAGGAAGAAGAATGAGGTCCTTCAATGACACTCATTACTCTGCCACCAGAACGGTCTCCTCCAGCCACTGTCATGCCCACAACACTCCTTCAATCGGGACCAGGATGCCCATGAAAAGGCCAGCTGCAGAGTGGTACACACACACCATCCTGGCACCAATAGTGCCTGCAAGGGACAGTGAAGAAATTAGTGCCCTCTATTTCCATCACACATTCCCTCCCCTCACAGTCCCCACTGGGTCTTCTTGTCCTCTTGGTGCACCCCAAAACTCCCTTCGGCTCCCAGGACTGGATGTCCCTCACTGGGAACAGAATGGGGGCTTTTCTCCTCACATTGGGATGCAGGTAATGGAATGCAGAGCAGAAATGTCCTGCATATGCCCACACTGCAAGCAGGAGAGAGATCAGACAGCCTCACTATGTTTAGGGTTATTGCTTCCCCAATTAAGTCTGAAGCTCCCAATCTATGATAGCAAAGCCAATAACACGAAGTGCTGCTCAGAATGATGTCTTCAGAAATGCAAGAGGTGCTGTTCCTAAGCTGTTGTAGGTGCCCACTGCCTGCTGGCATTATTTGAAGCTGATCATCCTGATGAGAATGAGGAGTGATAAATGCTTATGCTACCTTCTTGGGCCTCTGTAGTTTAAAGTCTGGCTCCATGTAGCTTTGTGTCTTATGTTTAGAATTTTATTCCTACTTCTTCTAGTGCTGTTAATGTTATTAAAGCTGTACTATCAAGCACACATACCAGTTTAGAATTTTCTGAAGTGAAGCTTGCTGAAGGTAAAAAGCCTTGTCTCTGTGTGAGAAATGCCTGCAATAGCCTAGAATTTATGGCAAACCTTCATGCTGGGAAGACCTGGTGTAGTCTTCCTGATAAGTATTTTAATTCCTGGCTTGCTTTTGCAGTAGTCCCTAATATATAGTAGAGTTTTTGCAGGTCTGGTACTCTATGGGATGCCGCTGGAAATGCTGCATGTTAACTCTGCATGTTCTGTCCTGTGTGAAAATGCAGCTCAGTCAGCAGTACACATATCACTGCAAATCTGACCATCACTGACAGACTTGCCTCCAGATTTGTCACCAAGACGTCCATGCTTGTATAACACAGAATTAAACACTTGTAAGTGAAGGAGAAACCAGTGGCAGTGGATGTGCAAGGGCTGTCTGGTCACATCACTGGTGTTGCTGTGTGAGAGCACAGGCTGGGGAACAAAATCACTTCCACCCTCTTCAATCATCAGCACTTGGGTTCCCAGTGAAGAATCTGTGTTTTACTTTGAACTACTGAGAAAAGGTCCCCCAGGTCTGTGGTACTTGGTGGGAGTTCAGGGAAGGGCTGTGGTCTCTTGCCCATGAGATGCCCAAGAAGGAGCTCACCCTGCAGAGGCTGCCCATCCCTGCCTGCCCTGAGGCAGTGATGTCTGTGCCTCCACCTCGACACTCGAGTGGCTTCTGGGGTACATATGAAAGCATACCTGCTCATCTGAAAGCATTCAGGCACTTTCAACATCATGACTTCACTCAGAGACCACTTAAAATATGTAGTAGGTAGAGACATCTATTGCTTTCTTTACAATCAGTTTTGAAAAAACCAGCTCCTCTTGAAATAAAAGGTCAGTTCTGTGCTGATGGCACAATCTTTATTGGGGCAGTTCTAAGGTTTTGCAAAGAGTTACAAAATCCAGAGACAAACTGGGTTAACTGACTTCACTATATGGATTAATTGGTGTCTAATATTTTGTTGAATTTTAAGGACATACCTTAATTTACAGAAAAAGGCACATAGTAAGTTCAGTAATAAAAGGTAACTATGTCTCTACACTGTTGCTATATTAGGCAATTCTTTGTTCAATATTTAACTAGCTTTTGTTAAAGTGGGTGTGTGAAAGCAATATGTACAGTGCATATTTACTGTCAAAGCCTAAGGAAGTAAGTGTGACTTTGCACCTAGATTTTCCTAAAGCATACACACTCCCAAATATAGTCAGACAGAGAAAACTGGAAGGTTGTCCCATTTCACATGGAGGAGAGATGTAAAGACCTGTGCTTGGTTCCTGGCCTTGCTCCCTCATCACTGACATCAGTTTGTGTCAAGCTTACCAAAAAACCCTGCTGCTGTAACACTCCATTTGAGAGCCAGGGGGGAAAGGATAATAAACTTTTTTTTAATTGCTTCCCTGGCTATAAATTAGCATGCGTTCGGCTAATGTTTTTTCCTGTGAACAAAAGCACAATTGACAGCAAGGCTTAGGGAAAGTAGGAAGGGAGCTCTGAGCCTCAAGGCTCCCCTGCGTATTGAACCTGAGCAGGAGGAGGCCTTTTCTGTGCCCAGAAGTAGAAGGACACCAAAAACTATAAAAAAAAATATGGATTTTTATCTTTCACTGACTGTTTTTGCAGCTGCATCTTCCCCCCCCGTCTTCCCCTCCCCCCATTATTTTATGTGAGAACCAAGTATGAAAATAGAAGCCACAGCTTTCCCTCCTGATACAGTCAATGTGCATAAAACCAGGGAAGAAATCAGCAGAGATCTGAGGTTAGTTATAAGTACTGTTACGGACAAAAGCAGAAATTGTTTTTTTGCTTCTACACCATATTTCATGTCAGTTGTCCCAGAAGTAAACACAGGGCTGAAGTCCACCAACTGCACTGTGGGTTCAGTGTGCTCCTCTTTGCATCCCTGAGACTCCTGATGGCATTTGAAGAGGAGCTGGCAGAACCCACTGAGTTCTGCCTTTGCAGCTCCCCTTCCATGCATGCTTCCATTCAGTTCTAGAACATCTGATAAACCATTTCTCCCCATGGTAAAAGATCATCTAAGGTGATCTTTCTCTGGCGCTGTCTGTGGAAGCCCTTATGCTGCTTCTCCTCTGGTGCATACAGTTACCAACCTGAACAAAGAACCAACTACAAGTAAGAAGTAGATGGGCATGGACCACAACTTTCAAAACAAATGTTAACAGAGATGTGACCTAAGAGATGGGAAAATACTGCTGGAGAGTGGCTGAGAAATGGCTGAGGGATGGGGATGGAGAAGATAGATGTGTGACTATTCTCCCATGCTCCACAGTGGATTCATCCCTTGCTCTCAGCATTCATAGGCACAAGGATAGGCTGAAATAATGTTTGAATTGCAGCAAAGGAAAGTGTGAACATCTTCACTGTTTGTAAAACAAAAAAAAAGAATCTAATTGAAGACTAGATGCACACTGAGTCACTAAAGGAAAGGGATGAGATTACTTTAAGAGCAGGCTAGGCAAGCATCTGCTGCAGGGCCTTCATGAAAGAGTGGACTAGGTGCACCCTGAGGTCTTTTACAGTCATTTTCTATGCAGTAAAAAAATTTTAATGCTATAAAATGCACCGAGATGCAACAAAAAACAGAGGAGAAAGAGGAATATTATAAAATTAAAAAGGGAAGAATAGGAAACTTACTTTCCTAACTTTCTTGCCTAAACATCTACATCAATTAACAGTTTCCCCCTTTGAAAATATTTTTAAAGAAGTTCTTTCTTTTCTTTCTCTTTCTTTCTTTCTCTCTTTCTTTTCTTTCTTTCTTTCTTTCTTTATCTATCTGTCTCTCTCTATCTCTCTTTCTCTCTCTCCGAGGAAGACCTACAACACTATTATTTACAGAGATAAAGAAGTCTCTGTATTTTTGCATGGACCCTCCCTGATTTCTTCAATGTTCTTCTTAACTCAGTGCACCTTTGCCTCAGGGAGCAGATTGTGGTGGGCTGGAAAACCCAGGACACAGCCTTCTGAAGAGGCAGGTACTCTGCCTCATCCGCTATGTACTCACTTGCGGAGCCCCTCTCACTTAAGATACCTTTCCTTACCATTTATAAGGAGCCGTATGTGAAGGCCCCTCTCCCATGACTGTGTCAAGCCTCCCTCCAACCAGAAATCTCAGTAGATGCTGACATTGGTGTGATTGGTCAGCTGTGACTGCCAGGCTGAGTTTCCTGACAGGTACTGATTTCATGTCATGTATCAGTGACACAGCAGTGAATCCAGAGCATCAACTCTTTCAAGTTAAAGCACACTCCTCCTACTGACATTCAGGTTCTGACCATGTTTATATTCTTTAAAATGTGAGGGGGTTTACTTTGCATCTTATTTTAAAGTAAATTTATCCCAAAGGCAATGTCATTTCCAAGCGCCAAATCATTCTTTTCTTCTTGTATTATAGAATGGAGCATTTGCAAAAGTCATTACAACTCTCACATCTGAATGAATTTCAGACTAATGTCCTGTTATTTTGTCAGTTATTTTTGGAATTATTTTGGGTGATTTTTAAATTGGTGTGTTCTTTGCTGTTACTGTTAGAATTATATGAAACATCTTGTTTGCAGAGCGGTGAAATGTTTTAAAGGCAGCAATTGAAATGACGAGGCATTGTCCAAATTGAAATTTATTTAATTCAAAACAGTGCCCTGAACATCCAGGTGGTATTAAACATTTTTCAACCGTGTACAAACTGTGAATTGTATTTGAAATTAAATCTCCACATTAAAATCTGCATTGCTGAGCCTCCCGCTGGCAGCCACCGTTCTTCTGAAAAGTGACATCATCTCTGGCACTGGTGGGGTGGGAGTTCTTGCACGGATGTCACCAAATGATTTCCTACTGCTCCTCAGATACTGGGGCTTTATAGCCACGTATGCCTAAAAAGTACAAAGGATGCAAGGTGTGTGAGGGGATGACCTCGGATTTAGTAAGTATAGGTGGTTTTGTCCTGGCACACAAGGTTGAAGCCATTTTATAAACCTCTATTAAAGCAGCATATTGCTGATGTCACAAATTATGTCATTTTTCAGCAAGCTGTTAGGTAACAGCAGGATACTTAGAGGTCCCAATCTGAGTTCACAGCTTGAGGCCCCATCATCCATTGAAGTCAAGGAAATACTCCAGTCCCCTGGCCTTCTGTTTACAAATAATATATCAAAATCAGGATGCCCACAACTGAACTTTCAGGCACTGAGCTAAAGGAAATATATTTGTGTGTGTATATTTCTATACATATATATATATGCATACAAAATATTAATTTATTTGTATACGTGCATGTGTGTATTTGTGAGTAACACAACTGAAGTCTGCAGTTTGACATTAGACTTTCTATAAACAAGCGTTTTTCATTATTCCTTGATATGTTGAGCTGATCCTTCATGACCAATTACACATACAGAACCCCCACCAAAGTTAGAGATATCCACATCAAAAATGGGTACAAGGTACTCCCATTTATTTTTCCTTTTAAAAATAATGAGGGTATAAAAGAGATCTGATTTAATAAAATGTACATAGGAAGAGATTTATCTATAATGGACTTGAGAGGACTGTGCAAAATAAAATAACACAAATGTCTATACACATACTCGTTAGCACAGCAGAACAGCTTGTTGGAGGCTCTCCTTATCTCCTGGACAAACCATATTTACTCAAATATGTGGCTTTCCCCCAATTAGAGTCGAATATGCCATTGTATGTACTTGGGAGACAACAGCCTACATTAAAAGACATAAAATACATACTATGTGGCCTGAGGTTGTGAACCAGCTGAAGAGAAGGAATTAAATTCAAAGCCAGCAGTGCCAAACTCATCAGTGGGTGCTTTTACTGCCCCCCCCCATGTATTAGTGGGAGACAAAGACAGAGTGTCAAGGCACAGCTTTGAATTTCCTGACTTTTGCCAGCATGTTAACATCACTCCCCTAGCAAAATGAGGGTCCTGGCAGGGAGATGGATTAGATGGCCAAACATGGCATTTTTATCCCCACAGTCTCTCTCTCCACCAATTCCAGTACTTTGCTACTTATTTACTGACTTAGTTGGCTGTAACTTGCTCTACTGGAAATATTACAGGGTTGGATTAGTTTCTCCTCTATAGTATATCCCTGATTTAATTACTGCTGCAGCTATTCCCCACTATCTGCACCATAAATGCTGTTGCTTACAGAAACATGATTACAGGATTAGAGTTATTGGGCCTTCGCCCAAATGAACACAGTGACACAGCATAGCACTGGCACCTCTGAAAGCTACACTGACCTCAGGCATCTCTACATCAAAGGCCACGGCCACAATCTGAGCTTCATTAGCTTTCAAGGCTGAAGTTACAGGAGTACTACTTCCTCAGCCACTAATGGGAAACACTCTCCTCCATTTGCTGTTGAGGTGTTAAAAGTTCCTCTTAACATCAGTTACTGAGCTACAGCTTCACTGGTACCCCAGTAAAATAAAAATGAGTTGTGGAGTGGGAGCCGAGTTCAAATTGAAAAGCTATGTTGGATGTCCCTTACTCAAGCAAAACGCAGTCACCAGAGCAGGAATACTTTGTGAGGAAGGACTACAGGGGGAGGTGCAGCCCAAATCCCAGACTGGGAGCCACAGGGAAATTCCCACAGCTCCTGAAGGGTTTCATATGGTTGTAACCAACTGTTTAATGACTGAGGTATCTGAAGGATGCTCTGGTTTTCATTTGTAGGATGTGATGCAGTTGATTATGCAAACAGGGAGAGCTTGGCAGCTAGAGCTAGCTGCAACTCAGAGCACAAGCATCATCAGGTCCACATTCACCACAAGAAATCTATGAACTGTGGTGATAACCCCTCTAGCCCCCCTGCCTGATCTGCACCTACGAAGAGCAAATGTGGAAGGTGACATTTAATTCCACAGAGAGAAAAATTAGACAGAGAGAGAACTACAAGGTGACAAAGCACTGGGTAGGACCAAACTGAATTTTTGCTCCTAGTATACACTTTCTGTGTGGAAATGTTTCTTAAATTTTGCTGTACATTGGTTCCTCTTTGCACAGCTGGAACATTAGTCTTTCCAGTCTTGTTTATATAGATGATGCATTCTGGGACATAAGTCACCTCTTACCGTGTTTGCATAGTTCTAGCAAAGTCATTTGGGGCTTGCAGTCATTACCCTAATTGAAGAAACCAGATAAGTGTCTAGATGATGTGAAAGAAGCCCTAAAGTTTCATGACTCTCTATCCAGAAGGGGGAAGAAATATTTGTTCCATGAAAATACTTGAGAGTGGTAGGACATAGTCCTCCACAGCAGTGAGCACAGAAAAGCAGGAACCTGTTTTGTATGAGAATTAAAAGGTTGAAATAATTTGTGTTAAAAGACCTCAATAAGAATTTAAAAAAAAAAAAGTTAAAAAAAAAAGAGGAAAATAGAAGCTAGAGGATTTACACCCAAGGGCTTGCTTTTCTTTCTTCAGTCCAACTAGCCTTCTCTGGTGCTTTGCCTATGGTATTGTAGTTTCTACTTTTTGAGCTGGTGCTGAATAAAGTGACTTGCCCATGAGCCTCCTGGCTGGGTCAGCTGGATAAGGTAGGCTGGTCAGATGCTGCCAGGGATAAGGACTACGAAATTATCCAACTGGCCTCTGGAACTAAGCTGCTCCTTCTCTTCAGGAGGTAGGAGACTTACCCAAGTCTGAGGAGCTCCTTGTGGCTGGAAGATTTTGCAGAAGATATTAGCAGGCTCATGTGCTGGCTCCAGAGTTTTGTTCAGTTTGCATGTTTGATAAAGCTCAGAGGCTTGCTTCAGCTGGCAAGTTTAACTTAATCTCTTGGGTTTGTTCTGCCCTAAGCATTCTGTTCATGTTATCGGAGCTCATTTCAGTTTCCCAAGCTTTGGGCTGGTTTAGGAACTGAGGCACAATTAGAAACTAGAGTAAGAAGAATTCGGTTGATTTTCAGCTAAGCACCTTTTCACCACAGAGATTTAAAATACAGCATTTACTTCCTGGGAAGTTGTCACTGGATTTCCTTTTAAATTAAATTACCAGCATTCAAAGAAATAGGAAATTCCTCCTTATGTGTACATTTTTCATGAACTACTGATTCTTTCCAGGCTTTCCCTTTGGAGGCTGGTGACCCCCAGCTCAAGTACTGCAACAGCTCTCTGACCAGTGATGGTTTAAGTATTGCAGCAGCAGCCACTCCTGTTACAGCAGAAATCCAAGCCCTTTGCTTTGCACATTCGGGGTGTATGTGATGTTAATTAGAAGCACTCACTCCCTTTACTGAGTCAGGAGTAGTGTGTAGGCATAGGTTGGCCCAGGGAGAGTCAAGAGGGCTTTTCTCCCTGTCAGTACCAGAAGCTGCAGCCCTATCATTACACATGACACAGATATAGCTCTACAGTTGTTTTCATTTTCATTACCTTAATTATTGTCATTCATCATTTTTATAATTTTCGTCATTTTCTCACTTTTGGACAGGGCGGCACATGAAGCATGGTAGGGTAAGCGGACACAAAAGATGAGAGTGGTAATGTGGTGCAGGTGAGAGTATGGCTCTTTAGAGTTGGCATGTTTTTCAGAGGTAATGTACACCAGTCTTTGGTGTGACTCCCCTTTGTCACTAATGATTATTGCTGTAATGATTTTAATGTGCTCAAAGCTCTGTGGAAGGGTCTAATCCAAAGCTTAAAAAGGTTGACAGGAATTTTGTATTTAGGGAAGCCCAGATAATATAATGTTTAAAAGATCCAGAATTAAGGTTTCTAAGATTATCTTTATATAAGAAAATAAAATGGGGGAAGAAAACAGTTTCTCTCTTCCTCTGACTTGACAGCATGCTTTGATGGAAAACAGGGGGGTGATCTCAGGAACACTTGCTCCAGCCTCCTGTTCATAAGTAGCAGGAAGGCCTGTCAAACCTGTCAAACTCCTTGAGCTCCTGGGGTTTACAGACTTCTCTCAGCTACCCCAAGCAAAACCACAATCCCATAAAGAAGCCTTTTCAGCAAAACCTTCTGCCATTTGCCTGAAGCCAACAAATCACTCATTTAAAAAAACGCAGCTATTTCTCATTTGGAAACATCCCTTCCTCCTGTGCTCACTCTCTCCTGGTGAAGCCCCAAGCAATGGCCTTGCAGCACCAGTTTTTTGCAGAAACCTGCCACCACAGAGCCCAAAATCTCTAGTCTGTACAGGGACCAAAGTCTCGCTAGTCCAAGGAGAGCCTGGCTTGAGTAAGGACTGCAGAAATGACCACCTGGCTTCTGTCAGAGTGTAAGGATGTCTTGCATCCATTCCTGTCCCTTGCCTCTTGGTGGACTTCTCTGAGCTTCCTGGCTCCAACTAGCTGCCAAGATGCATGTCCCACACTGTTTGCTGAGAGGTCTAGAAGAGACATCCGTGCTGTCTGGTCTTTGCCATCCTTTCATTCCATATATTGCCCCATCCTTTCCCTGAAAGGTGCTGTGAAAACAAAAGCTCTTAGATCATTGCCACCAGTCCCAGCCTTTGTCTTCATGCTACACCCGCTGGTTGCCAGTCTCCAAACTCACTTCTGTCCCTGCCCTGCCACCATACGGATGATGGAAAACTTCAGTGCCACAGATCAAATACTCCAGTCGGTCACAGAACAAATCTTTGCAATTCTCAGTACTACAGCTCTGTTATGGTGTCTAATGCAGTGATAGAAAAAAGTAGTCCCAGAAGAAGAGGGAAGGCATGAAGCAACAGTCACTTTTGGAGGCATTATTGGATTTATTTGAATGAAGTTGTAAGGGCACATTCTGCCTGAGTGATCATGGCTATTTTTCATCATCATTTTGGTCTTGTCCCAACTGGCATATGTCTTTGGCAACTGTTGGACTAGC
>NW_020937577.1:0-12610 GCF_003984885.1 Neopelma chrysocephalum
GGGAAGGGAGCGCGGGGGCGGCGGGAGCGCCTCTCCGCGGCCCCCCCGGGAACGGCGGGGACCGGGCGGGGACCGGCCTGGAAGCGGCATAGGAGCGGAGCGGAGGGCGGCCCCCCCGGGATTGGACCATGGAGCCCGCCTCCCCCCTCCTCCGGGAGGCAGAGACCCCTGTCGCAGCCCTCCGCGGAATCTGGGGATGAGCAGCGTGGACCGACCCCCCTCTCCGTCCCTCCACCCGAGTCCCGTCCGAGGGCGCTGCGCCGGCGGATCCCTTACAGCGCGGGGACCTCCGGGCTAATCTGATTAATTAAAGACTAACTGCTTATATTGCAGCTCCCCCCCATCCCCGTGCGTTTCAGGACACCCTCCGTTATTAATTCCAGGCTGACTAAATTATGGGCAGCACTATTAAAACATTATCAGAACTAATGAGAAACAATTACTTAGGAGATGAGCTGGGACGAGCCGGAGCCGGGCACGCGTGTCGTTATCCCTGCAGATTGCGTTAATAAATCATCAGGTGCACGGCAAGGCGGCGGCGAGGCCCGGCGCGGGGGACGAAGAATAAGATATACGAGATAATGGTTGTTTGGAGTTGGGGTTTTTTGGTTGGTGGTTTGTTGTGGTTAATTTTTTTTCTGCTTTTTTGTCATAATTTTTTCATTAATCTCAATAGGACGCGTGTGGTGTAGATGGTTTTATTCCCTTAATACCGCGCCGGAAGGTGGTGGGGGGTGTCGAGGAAGGAGGATTTCAAAAAATAATGTCTTCATTGTTTTACTGAAGTCTTAATGACAAGGCGTGACAAGCCCGCGGGAGCTGCGCGGTCGCGCAGGCCAGAGAGGGGGCAGCGGAGGAGCCCCTGTACCCCCCTCCCCGAGCTCGCCACCTCCTCTCCCTCGTCAGACTGAAGGAATATTAATATACTCTTCTGAGGTGTTTACGCGCACCCTCCCGCCTTCGCCACTGAGTGCTTAAGGAACTTCATGACCTGTACGCGGACAAATCGAATATGCAAATAAAATGCTGGATATATTCAGATTTTTCCTTAAAATTCCCTGACACCCACCCCTCCATCGGAAAATCCCACTTCCATTTAACAGCCTTAACGATTTTAGCTTTATCAAAAATAAAATCCGATTTATTTGGCTTTTCCGTTTACTTTCCAAAGCTTTCCGTGATTTTCCGGCTTTATTCTTCTCCTCTTTCTTTCTTTTTCTTTCTCTCTTTTTCTTTCCCGCCTAGTGCTAGGCAAGCAATTGATGAAACAAAACAGATTATAAGATTAGCAGCAGGATTTTATGCATATTAATGATAGGGAAGGGCACCGAATGGGTTTGTAATTGCAGATCTTGCGCTTGGGATTGGGAACTGTAGCCCTGCTACAGCAAAGACCCCCCTGTGAGGTTTTCACATTGGAACTTAGGGGAAAAGTGAAAAAGTAATTACCAGAGCACAACACTGAAATGTTAAAGCACTTATTCTTTCTTTCAGCGTTCTGTTTTAAAGGGGGGAAACGGGCAAAATGGAAAATAAATTACTTTCAAATAAGTAGGTTAGCACCTGAATGCTGGTGCGCATTTTCCCGGCTTTTTTTTTCCCCTTCTCTCTCTCTCCTTTTTTTTTTCCCAAATTCTAGCAATTATTTAGCAAGACATTTGCTTCTGAACCGACCATCCAAGCAGTAGAAAAGGGGGAAGGGAAGGCAGAGAGACCTCGGGAACACAAGGGCACTGCGCTTGTAAGGTTTGAAACAAATATCACTAGGAAAGCTGTTCACAGCCGCGGATGGAAATTTAGAGGGATTTTTGGGGTGGCTTTTTGGTTTGGTTTGGTTTGGTTTTTTTGGTTAGTTGGGTTTGGGTTTGGTTTGGTTTGATTTGAAATCGGGACTTAAAAGAAAAAGATTATTTTGGTTTCCTCTTCGACACGAGCATCAAACGGTATTTTAGCAATGGATGTATTTCACAATCACAAAACCCTTCCAGGAACGACGTATTCCTTGCCATATAGAGAAGTAACCTCACACTGAATTTTAACTCTTATTAAGAGTTTTGCCTTGTTTCTTGATCTGCTTCAGTCCCTCTCCTCTGAGCTTAAGTCTTCCAAAACTCTGGATTTTTGCGTTTCAAACCCAGTGCTCCTTTACTGACTTTCCTAATACTTCTCTCCCGTGATTAACAGCCAAAGATGGCTTAGCTTTAATGGCACCTACCCGCGCTTATTGTTTTAATTCTGCTTTCAACGGAAAATCGATGTATCTGGTGGAAATTAGACTTCGAAAACTTTTTTTTAACGGGCCAATAAAACGAAGTATCTGCTCCTCGGGCAGTAATTTCTGATTACGAATTGGAGGGGGAAAGGAGGCCAGGGCGGGGGGGGGAACCAACTTGGACCACGTTTCATTCATCCCATCCCTCCAACTCTCTTCTGCCACTTTCACCTCCCTCAAGTTCAGATCATGGCAAAGCCCCGAGGCAGGGCTAGTTTACAACGACTATTTTAAAGATAAAAAAGTGGGAAGAAGGGAATAAAAGCCCGTACGGGCAAGTATATTATTTGCTATTTTTCCCCGTTGCTGGGGCTAGGGAGCTGCGCACCCCGCGGAGGGCAGCCCCGGGGAGCAGCGCCCGGCGAGGCGGGGCGGGGTGGAGGGGGGGGCGGCTGCGGGTCGGTTCAGAGTGCCGGCATTTGCACGAGGTGCCCGAAGACGGGAGGGATGTCCTCCCCACCCAGGATCGAGAAGCTGCCAGCAGCACCCGGGGCGGCAGAAGTGAGACCCCTGCAGCGCTCCGCACTGCCGCGGGACCGCCGAGATGCAGCCGCAACACCGGTGGGTGGGGATGGATGGATGGGTGGAGGGCGGTCCCTGGCCCCGCAGGGATCAAGACAGCCCCACGCCTTCCCGGGCTTCTGCCAGGAGCCCTGGACACCAAGGAGAAAGGGAAGGAAACAAGGGGAATGGGGAGGAAAGAGGAAGAAGAATGAGGTCCTTCAATGACACTCATTACTCTGCCACCAGAACGGTCTCCTCCAGCCACTGTCATGCCCACAACACTCCTTCAATCGGGACCAGGATGCCCATGAAAAGGCCAGCTGCAGAGTGGTACACACACACCATCCTGGCACCAATAGTGCCTGCAAGGGACAGTGAAGAAATTAGTGCCCTCTATTTCCATCACACATTCCCTCCCCTCACAGTCCCCACTGGGTCTTCTTGTCCTCTTGGTGCACCCCAAAACTCCCTTCGGCTCCCAGGACTGGATGTCCCTCACTGGGAACAGAATGGGGGCTTTTCTCCTCACATTGGGATGCAGGTAATGGAATGCAGAGCAGAAATGTCCTGCATATGCCCACACTGCAAGCAGGAGAGAGATCAGACAGCCTCACTATGTTTAGGGTTATTGCTTCCCCAATTAAGTCTGAAGCTCCCAATCTATGATAGCAAAGCCAATAACACGAAGTGCTGCTCAGAATGATGTCTTCAGAAATGCAAGAGGTGCTGTTCCTAAGCTGTTGTAGGTGCCCACTGCCTGCTGGCATTATTTGAAGCTGATCATCCTGATGAGAATGAGGAGTGATAAATGCTTATGCTACCTTCTTGGGCCTCTGTAGTTTAAAGTCTGGCTCCATGTAGCTTTGTGTCTTATGTTTAGAATTTTATTCCTACTTCTTCTAGTGCTGTTAATGTTATTAAAGCTGTACTATCAAGCACACATACCAGTTTAGAATTTTCTGAAGTGAAGCTTGCTGAAGGTAAAAAGCCTTGTCTCTGTGTGAGAAATGCCTGCAATAGCCTAGAATTTATGGCAAACCTTCATGCTGGGAAGACCTGGTGTAGTCTTCCTGATAAGTATTTTAATTCCTGGCTTGCTTTTGCAGTAGTCCCTAATATATAGTAGAGTTTTTGCAGGTCTGGTACTCTATGGGATGCCGCTGGAAATGCTGCATGTTAACTCTGCATGTTCTGTCCTGTGTGAAAATGCAGCTCAGTCAGCAGTACACATATCACTGCAAATCTGACCATCACTGACAGACTTGCCTCCAGATTTGTCACCAAGACGTCCATGCTTGTATAACACAGAATTAAACACTTGTAAGTGAAGGAGAAACCAGTGGCAGTGGATGTGCAAGGGCTGTCTGGTCACATCACTGGTGTTGCTGTGTGAGAGCACAGGCTGGGGAACAAAATCACTTCCACCCTCTTCAATCATCAGCACTTGGGTTCCCAGTGAAGAATCTGTGTTTTACTTTGAACTACTGAGAAAAGGTCCCCCAGGTCTGTGGTACTTGGTGGGAGTTCAGGGAAGGGCTGTGGTCTCTTGCCCATGAGATGCCCAAGAAGGAGCTCACCCTGCAGAGGCTGCCCATCCCTGCCTGCCCTGAGGCAGTGATGTCTGTGCCTCCACCTCGACACTCGAGTGGCTTCTGGGGTACATATGAAAGCATACCTGCTCATCTGAAAGCATTCAGGCACTTTCAACATCATGACTTCACTCAGAGACCACTTAAAATATGTAGTAGGTAGAGACATCTATTGCTTTCTTTACAATCAGTTTTGAAAAAACCAGCTCCTCTTGAAATAAAAGGTCAGTTCTGTGCTGATGGCACAATCTTTATTGGGGCAGTTCTAAGGTTTTGCAAAGAGTTACAAAATCCAGAGACAAACTGGGTTAACTGACTTCACTATATGGATTAATTGGTGTCTAATATTTTGTTGAATTTTAAGGACATACCTTAATTTACAGAAAAAGGCACATAGTAAGTTCAGTAATAAAAGGTAACTATGTCTCTACACTGTTGCTATATTAGGCAATTCTTTGTTCAATATTTAACTAGCTTTTGTTAAAGTGGGTGTGTGAAAGCAATATGTACAGTGCATATTTACTGTCAAAGCCTAAGGAAGTAAGTGTGACTTTGCACCTAGATTTTCCTAAAGCATACACACTCCCAAATATAGTCAGACAGAGAAAACTGGAAGGTTGTCCCATTTCACATGGAGGAGAGATGTAAAGACCTGTGCTTGGTTCCTGGCCTTGCTCCCTCATCACTGACATCAGTTTGTGTCAAGCTTACCAAAAAACCCTGCTGCTGTAACACTCCATTTGAGAGCCAGGGGGGAAAGGATAATAAACTTTTTTTTAATTGCTTCCCTGGCTATAAATTAGCATGCGTTCGGCTAATGTTTTTTCCTGTGAACAAAAGCACAATTGACAGCAAGGCTTAGGGAAAGTAGGAAGGGAGCTCTGAGCCTCAAGGCTCCCCTGCGTATTGAACCTGAGCAGGAGGAGGCCTTTTCTGTGCCCAGAAGTAGAAGGACACCAAAAACTATAAAAAAAAATATGGATTTTTATCTTTCACTGACTGTTTTTGCAGCTGCATCTTCCCCCCCGTCTTCCCCTCCCCCCATTATTTTATGTGAGAACCAAGTATGAAAATAGAAGCCACAGCTTTCCCTCCTGATACAGTCAATGTGCATAAAACCAGGGAAGAAATCAGCAGAGATCTGAGGTTAGTTATAAGTACTGTTACGGACAAAAGCAGAAATTGTTTTTTTGCTTCTACACCATATTTCATGTCAGTTGTCCCAGAAGTAAACACAGGGCTGAAGTCCACCAACTGCACTGTGGGTTCAGTGTGCTCCTCTTTGCATCCCTGAGACTCCTGATGGCATTTGAAGAGGAGCTGGCAGAACCCACTGAGTTCTGCCTTTGCAGCTCCCCTTCCATGCATGCTTCCATTCAGTTCTAGAACATCTGATAAACCATTTCTCCCCATGGTAAAAGATCATCTAAGGTGATCTTTCTCTGGCGCTGTCTGTGGAAGCCCTTATGCTGCTTCTCCTCTGGTGCATACAGTTACCAACCTGAACAAAGAACCAACTACAAGTAAGAAGTAGATGGGCATGGACCACAACTTTCAAAACAAATGTTAACAGAGATGTGACCTAAGAGATGGGAAAATACTGCTGGAGAGTGGCTGAGAAATGGCTGAGGGATGGGGATGGAGAAGATAGATGTGTGACTATTCTCCCATGCTCCACAGTGGATTCATCCCTTGCTCTCAGCATTCATAGGCACAAGGATAGGCTGAAATAATGTTTGAATTGCAGCAAAGGAAAGTGTGAACATCTTCACTGTTTGTAAAACAAAAAAAAAGAATCTAATTGAAGACTAGATGCACACTGAGTCACTAAAGGAAAGGGATGAGATTACTTTAAGAGCAGGCTAGGCAAGCATCTGCTGCAGGGCCTTCATGAAAGAGTGGACTAGGTGCACCCTGAGGTCTTTTACAGTCATTTTCTATGCAGTAAAAAAATTTTAATGCTATAAAATGCACCGAGATGCAACAAAAAACAGAGGAGAAAGAGGAATATTATAAAATTAAAAAGGGAAGAATAGGAAACTTACTTTCCTAACTTTCTTGCCTAAACATCTACATCAATTAACAGTTTCCCCCTTTGAAAATATTTTTAAAGAAGTTCTTTCTTTTCTTTCTCTTTCTTTCTTTCTCTCTTTCTTTTCTTTCTTTCTTTCTTTCTTTATCTATCTGTCTCTCTCTATCTCTCTTTCTCTCTCTCCGAGGAAGACCTACAACACTATTATTTACAGAGATAAAGAAGTCTCTGTATTTTTGCATGGACCCTCCCTGATTTCTTCAATGTTCTTCTTAACTCAGTGCACCTTTGCCTCAGGGAGCAGATTGTGGTGGGCTGGAAAACCCAGGACACAGCCTTCTGAAGAGGCAGGTACTCTGCCTCATCCGCTATGTACTCACTTGCGGAGCCCCTCTCACTTAAGATACCTTTCCTTACCATTTATAAGGAGCCGTATGTGAAGGCCCCTCTCCCATGACTGTGTCAAGCCTCCCTCCAACCAGAAATCTCAGTAGATGCTGACATTGGTGTGATTGGTCAGCTGTGACTGCCAGGCTGAGTTTCCTGACAGGTACTGATTTCATGTCATGTATCAGTGACACAGCAGTGAATCCAGAGCATCAACTCTTTCAAGTTAAAGCACACTCCTCCTACTGACATTCAGGTTCTGACCATGTTTATATTCTTTAAAATGTGAGGGGGTTTACTTTGCATCTTATTTTAAAGTAAATTTATCCCAAAGGCAATGTCATTTCCAAGCGCCAAATCATTCTTTTCTTCTTGTATTATAGAATGGAGCATTTGCAAAAGTCATTACAACTCTCACATCTGAATGAATTTCAGACTAATGTCCTGTTATTTTGTCAGTTATTTTTGGAATTATTTTGGGTGATTTTTAAATTGGTGTGTTCTTTGCTGTTACTGTTAGAATTATATGAAACATCTTGTTTGCAGAGCGGTGAAATGTTTTAAAGGCAGCAATTGAAATGACGAGGCATTGTCCAAATTGAAATTTATTTAATTCAAAACAGTGCCCTGAACATCCAGGTGGTATTAAACATTTTTCAACCGTGTACAAACTGTGAATTGTATTTGAAATTAAATCTCCACATTAAAATCTGCATTGCTGAGCCTCCCGCTGGCAGCCACCGTTCTTCTGAAAAGTGACATCATCTCTGGCACTGGTGGGGTGGGAGTTCTTGCACGGATGTCACCAAATGATTTCCTACTGCTCCTCAGATACTGGGGCTTTATAGCCACGTATGCCTAAAAAGTACAAAGGATGCAAGGTGTGTGAGGGGATGACCTCGGATTTAGTAAGTATAGGTGGTTTTGTCCTGGCACACAAGGTTGAAGCCATTTTATAAACCTCTATTAAAGCAGCATATTGCTGATGTCACAAATTATGTCATTTTTCAGCAAGCTGTTAGGTAACAGCAGGATACTTAGAGGTCCCAATCTGAGTTCACAGCTTGAGGCCCCATCATCCATTGAAGTCAAGGAAATACTCCAGTCCCCTGGCCTTCTGTTTACAAATAATATATCAAAATCAGGATGCCCACAACTGAACTTTCAGGCACTGAGCTAAAGGAAATATATTTGTGTGTGTATATTTCTATACATATATATATATGCATACAAAATATTAATTTATTTGTATACGTGCATGTGTGTATTTGTGAGTAACACAACTGAAGTCTGCAGTTTGACATTAGACTTTCTATAAACAAGCGTTTTTCATTATTCCTTGATATGTTGAGCTGATCCTTCATGACCAATTACACATACAGAACCCCCACCAAAGTTAGAGATATCCACATCAAAAATGGGTACAAGGTACTCCCATTTATTTTTCCTTTTAAAAATAATGAGGGTATAAAAGAGATCTGATTTAATAAAATGTACATAGGAAGAGATTTATCTATAATGGACTTGAGAGGACTGTGCAAAATAAAATAACACAAATGTCTATACACATACTCGTTAGCACAGCAGAACAGCTTGTTGGAGGCTCTCCTTATCTCCTGGACAAACCATATTTACTCAAATATGTGGCTTTCCCCCAATTAGAGTCGAATATGCCATTGTATGTACTTGGGAGACAACAGCCTACATTAAAAGACATAAAATACATACTATGTGGCCTGAGGTTGTGAACCAGCTGAAGAGAAGGAATTAAATTCAAAGCCAGCAGTGCCAAACTCATCAGTGGGTGCTTTTACTGCCCCCCCCCATGTATTAGTGGGAGACAAAGACAGAGTGTCAAGGCACAGCTTTGAATTTCCTGACTTTTGCCAGCATGTTAACATCACTCCCCTAGCAAAATGAGGGTCCTGGCAGGGAGATGGATTAGATGGCCAAACATGGCATTTTTATCCCCACAGTCTCTCTCTCCACCAATTCCAGTACTTTGCTACTTATTTACTGACTTAGTTGGCTGTAACTTGCTCTACTGGAAATATTACAGGGTTGGATTAGTTTCTCCTCTATAGTATATCCCTGATTTAATTACTGCTGCAGCTATTCCCCACTATCTGCACCATAAATGCTGTTGCTTACAGAAACATGATTACAGGATTAGAGTTATTGGGCCTTCGCCCAAATGAACACAGTGACACAGCATAGCACTGGCACCTCTGAAAGCTACACTGACCTCAGGCATCTCTACATCAAAGGCCACGGCCACAATCTGAGCTTCATTAGCTTTCAAGGCTGAAGTTACAGGAGTACTACTTCCTCAGCCACTAATGGGAAACACTCTCCTCCATTTGCTGTTGAGGTGTTAAAAGTTCCTCTTAACATCAGTTACTGAGCTACAGCTTCACTGGTACCCCAGTAAAATAAAAATGAGTTGTGGAGTGGGAGCCGAGTTCAAATTGAAAAGCTATGTTGGATGTCCCTTACTCAAGCAAAACGCAGTCACCAGAGCAGGAATACTTTGTGAGGAAGGACTACAGGGGGAGGTGCAGCCCAAATCCCAGACTGGGAGCCACAGGGAAATTCCCACAGCTCCTGAAGGGTTTCATATGGTTGTAACCAACTGTTTAATGACTGAGGTATCTGAAGGATGCTCTGGTTTTCATTTGTAGGATGTGATGCAGTTGATTATGCAAACAGGGAGAGCTTGGCAGCTAGAGCTAGCTGCAACTCAGAGCACAAACATCATCAGGTCCACATTCACCACAAGAAATCTATGAACTGTGGTGATAACCCCTCTAGCCCCCCTGCCTGATCTGCACCTACGAAGAGCAAATGTGGAAGGTGACATTTAATTCCACAGAGAGAAAAATTAGACAGAGAGAGAACTACAAGGTGACAAAGCACTGGGTAGGACCAAACTGAATTTTTGCTCCTAGTATACACTTTCTGTGTGGAAATGTTTCTTAAATTTTGCTGTACATTGGTTCCTCTTTGCACAGCTGGAACATTAGTCTTTCCAGTCTTGTTTATATAGATGATGCATTCTGGGACATAAGTCACCTCTTACCGTGTTTGCATAGTTCTAGCAAAGTCATTTGGGGCTTGCAGTCATTACCCTAATTGAAGAAACCAGATAAGTGTCTAGATGATGTGAAAGAAGCCCTAAAGTTTCATGACTCTCTATCCAGAAGGGGGAAGAAATATTTGTTCCATGAAAATACTTGAGAGTGGTAGGACATAGTCCTCCACAGCAGTGAGCACAGAAAAGCAGGAACCTGTTTTGTATGAGAATTAAAAGGTTGAAATAATTTGTGTTAAAAGACCTCAATAAGAATTTAAAAAAAAAAAAAGTTAAAAAAAAAAGAGGAAAATAGAAGCTAGAGGATTTACACCCAAGGGCTTGCTTTTCTTTCTTCAGTCCAACTAGCCTTCTCTGGTGCTTTGCCTATGGTATTGTAGTTTCTACTTTTTGAGCTGGTGCTGAATAAAGTGACTTGCCCATGAGCCTCCTGGCTGGGTCAGCTGGATAAGGTAGGCTGGTCAGATGCTGCCAGGGATAAGGACTACGAAATTATCCAACTGGCCTCTGGAACTAAGCTGCTCCTTCTCTTCAGGAGGTAGGAGACTTACCCAAGTCTGAGGAGCTCCTTGTGGCTGGAAGATTTTGCAGAAGATATTAGCAGGCTCATGTGCTGGCTCCAGAGTTTTGTTCAGTTTGCATGTTTGATAAAGCTCAGAGGCTTGCTTCAGCTGGCAAGTTTAACTTAATCTCTTGGGTTTGTTCTGCCCTAAGCATTCTGTTCATGTTATCGGAGCTCATTTCAGTTTCCCAAGCTTTGGGCTGGTTTAGGAACTGAGGCACAATTAGAAACTAGAGTAAGAAGAATTCGGTTGATTTTCAGCTAAGCACCTTTTCACCACAGAGATTTAAAATACAGCATTTACTTCCTGGGAAGTTGTCACTGGATTTCCTTTTAAATTAAATTACCAGCATTCAAAGAAATAGGAAATTCCTCCTTATGTGTACATTTTTCATGAACTACTGATTCTTTCCAGGCTTTCCCTTTGGAGGCTGGTGACCCCCAGCTCAAGTACTGCAACAGCTCTCTGACCAGTGATGGTTTAAGTATTGCAGCAGCAGCCACTCCTGTTACAGCAGAAATCCAAGCCCTTTGCTTTGCACATTCGGGGTGTATGTGATGTTAATTAGAAGCACTCACTCCCTTTACTGAGTCAGGAGTAGTGTGTAGGCATAGGTTGGCCCAGGGAGAGTCAAGAGGGCTTTTCTCCCTGTCAGTACCAGAAGCTGCAGCCCTATCATTACACATGACACAGATATAGCTCTACAGTTGTTTTCATTTTCATTACCTTAATTATTGTCATTCATCATTTTTATAATTTTCGTCATTTTCTCACTTTTGGACAGGGCGGCACATGAAGCATGGTAGGGTAAGCGGACACAAAAGATGAGAGTGGTAATGTGGTGCAGGTGAGAGTATGGCTCTTTAGAGTTGGCATGTTTTTCAGAGGTAATGTACACCAGTCTTTGGTGTGACTCCCCTTTGTCACTAATGATTATTGCTGTAATGATTTTAATGTGCTCAAAGCTCTGTGGAAGGGTCTAATCCAAAGCTTAAAAAGGTTGACAGGAATTTTGTATTTAGGGAAGCCCAGATAATATAATGTTTAAAAGATCCAGAATTAAGGTTTCTAAGATTATCTTTATATAAGAAAATAAAATGGGGGAAGAAAACAGTTTCTCTCTTCCTCTGACTTGACAGCATGCTTTGATGGAAAACAGGGGGGTGATCTCAGGAACACTTGCTCCAGCCTCCTGTTCATAAGTAGCAGGAAGGCCTGTCAAACCTGTCAAACTCCTTGAGCTCCTGGGGTTTACAGACTTCTCTCAGCTACCCCAAGCAAAACCACAATCCCATAAAGAAGCCTTTTCAGCAAAACCTTCTGCCATTTGCCTGAAGCCAACAAATCACTCATTTAAAAAAACGCAGCTATTTCTCATTTGGAAACATCCCTTCCTCCTGTGCTCACTCTCTCCTGGTGAAGCCCCAAGCAATGGCCTTGCAGCACCAGTTTTTTGCAGAAACCTGCCACCACAGAGCCCAAAATCTCTAGTCTGTACAGGGACCAAAGTCTCGCTAGTCCAAGGAGAGCCTGGCTTGAGTAAGGACTGCAGAAATGACCACCTGGCTTCTGTCAGAGTGTAAGGATGTCTTGCATCCATTCCTGTCCCTTGCCTCTTGGTGGACTTCTCTGAGCTTCCTGGCTCCAACTAGCTGCCAAGATGCATGTCCCACACTGTTTGCTGAGAGGTCTAGAAGAGACATCCGTGCTGTCTGGTCTTTGCCATCCTTTCATTCCATATATTGCCCCATCCTTTCCCTGAAAGGTGCTGTGAAAACAAAAGCTCTTAGATCATTGCCACCAGTCCCAGCCTTTGTCTTCATGCTACACCCGCTGGTTGCCAGTCTCCAAACTCACTTCTGTCCCTGCCCTGCCACCATACGGATGATGGAAAACTTCAGTGCCACAGATCAAATACTCCAGTCGGTCACAGAACAAATCTTTGCAATTCTCAGTACTACAGCTCTGTTATGGTGTCTAATGCAGTGATAGAAAAAAGTAGTCCCAGAAGAAGAGGGAAGGCATGAAGCAACAGTCACTTTTGGAGGCATTATTGGATTTATTTGAATGAAGTTGTAAGGGCACATTCTGCCTGAGTGATCATGGCTATTTTTCATCATCATTTTGGTCTTGTCCCAACTGGCATATGTCTTTGGCAACTGTTGGACTAGC
>NW_020937578.1:0-16565 GCF_003984885.1 Neopelma chrysocephalum
GAAAAGAAAAGAAAAGAAAAGAAAAGAAAAGAAAAGAAAAGAAAAGAGGAGAAGAAGAGAGGACCTTCGCCAGAGTTTTCATTCCTTTAATAATACTTCAAAGGGGCTGCCTAACTGCTGTCCCGAGAAGAGGATGCGCGGCACCAAACGGACCGCCGATCCAACTTCCTCGCAGGTCAGGAAGCACGAGCAGGTTCTCCCGTGTCCCTCGTCCGTGGTCCCAAGCGCTTTTCAATGACGAGCACAAGGGGAACTGGCAGGGACGAGCGGCGGGACCCGTAGCTGAGAGAGAACTCCTCCAGTGGCCCCCACCCCGCACCGCGGCCCCATGCGCGGGATCAGCTGTTGTGTCCCGAAGGGGGAAGGACGCTCTTTTGGTGTTAAAAAGGAAATAATCAGCAATTGAAGAGGGAGAGGGGGGTGGGAAGTAACTCAAGCGCCAGTAAGTGATTGCGTGGGTGTTTTATGCGCGCGACATCTCTCTTCGCAGAGGGCTGGGGGCGGCCGTAGGGCCCGCGGGGAGTACCCGGCTCGAGGCGGGCAGGGTTGGTGGCCGCGGGTGGGGTACTCCCCGACACCTCTCGGCGGGGGTCCTTCGGGCGCGACTGTCTTGGGGCCCCGCACCGCTCCCCGGCCGCCGCAGGTCCGTGGGTGGCCGCGGCCGGGACGTCCCAGGGGCAGGGGTCCGTCCCGAAGGGGCGGCGGAGCTCGGCTCGACCTGCTGCCCGGCAGCTCTCCTGCCCGCAGAGCCCCCGCAGGAGACTGGGTCTCTGCGCGCGTTCGGGCTGGATCTCAGTGAACAGCAGTTTGCGGCCGGGAAAAAAAAAAAAAAAAAAAAGGAGCAATTTTCCTTCCAACTTTTTTTTTTTCTCCTTCTTCTTCCTAGACTACTAATTCCTCTGTGTGGGCAAACAGCCCTTCTCCTTTGATATCTAGTCACAGCGCCTAGATTAAATACCAGTTTTAATGAGAGCCGTGGCTGTGGCTGCATTAGGTGATGATAGTTATGAAGACGATCTGACCTGTTTTGATGAAGACGATCTGACCTGTAGGGAGAGAGGGAAAGGTCAGCCACATGCAGTGGCCAGATTTCTGCTTGTTCCCGGCACATGCTGCTACAATATTGATCCGCGGAGAAAGATAAACATAAAAGCTAGATCCTATGTGCTGAATACTAATGAACGTGGCTTCCAGATTTTAATTGTTGCTGACTTCTTATTTCCACTGCGAACATTTGCCGACCTCTGTAGGGCATTTTTCCCAGGTTTATTTTATTTTATTTTATTTTGTCTTATTTTATTTTGTCTTATTTTGCTTATTTTTTTCCCCAAATCACTCAATGTCTCTCCCGTTGGAAATCTTCCTAACAAGTTACTTTCCCCATCAGACAAGGCGCAACCACCCGAAAGTCACGGCCAGTATCTCCTTTCAGCGAGGCAACCGCCGCTGGAAACGGAGAAAGATCTTCTGAAAGGCAACATCTCGACCTGGGAAGCACCTTTCGGATTCCTGCTTCGTTACTCGCTCCATTCCTTCGCAGCACAATGCTAGAGATGACACCGAAGTTGGGGGTTATTTTTTTTCGCTCTCCTCCCGGACCGGACTGCTGCAAACCAAGCAGTTAGGCTGGAAGAGAGATCTGCGTTCAAAGCCTCCCCAGTTTCTCAGATGTTGCTAGACTAGATACACCTACGTGAGGCAAAGAGAAATGGAAACATGCCGTGTCTCGTCGTGTATCGGGGAGAGAGGCATGTCAGGGGCACTTTGCCCTCGACTGCTCGACTATGCGGGCAAAAGAGGCTCTTTTCGGAGGGTTTTCGCTGCGGTACTAAATGATTACGGAACACTCGCTCTCGGATTTTTTTTTTCTCTTTTAGATGGTCAAAATTAACTGTAAATCGGGTAAAGCAGTCAATGAAACGGTTATCCCCAAACAAGTTTCTGCTGCTTCGCGAGCGACCGAGAGTAAACACCATCGGCTATACAGGGGGAATTAACTGTATCAGACATTTAAGAAAATGTGGGAAATATTAAACTCCTAATTCCCATCATTGCAAATCATTTTCATGAAGGGAACTTCTGAAAGATTTTTTTTCTCTCTTACACTTTCCAGTCTATTTTTTAACCCCTGAATGATTTACTACGTAGGTAATTTTAGAGGATACAGTTTACAGCTTGAGTTATTAGACTGAACACCTCTGGCTGACACCACAACACCTTTTTTTTCTGCCTGCAGCTGTGAGTCACAACCCCATTTTCATACCAAACTGCTGCGCATTCCTTTACAATATAGACTTCCTTCTTGCGAAGATCAAACACGCTGCAGCCAATGTGCTTATTTTAAAATACAGGAAAATTAAAACTAAACATGGACTTTAAAGAAGAAAACCCAAAAGCATAATTTCTTTCCCTGTTGTCTCTCCTATTAAAATAAATTAAAATAAAATTAGAAGGGAACGACGTAGACTGCTCCAACAAAATAATACAGTGACAGAGCCAAAACAGTTGATTTCGACTGGAACAGGAACGAATCCTTCTGTTTGCTGTTATTTATTTATGTATTATTGTGGCTATGGTTTTAATTATATGTGGGAATGTCAGGCCAAGATGCTGTAACCGTAGCCTCCCTTTAACACACTTTTCCTATTTGCTTAGTGCCAGAGCTACAAGGCAAGAACAGGCACCATAAGAAAAATTGTTTCAATATTCTGTTTAAGAGCTTACAACAGGGAATCCCAGAAGTACAGGAAAACCTGTAGGCCTGCTCCGTGGAGGTGCGTGGCAGTACCAGGCCGATTTTGTGCTCCTCGGCAGGTTTCGATGTGTAGGAGGGGAGCGGAGGGGGAGAAATTGAGGGAGGTAGAGATGCCCGGAGTAATTTTTATCCAGCAAAGGGGTATTTTGAAAGCCTCCTTGCTGTTCGGTGGCACAGATTCTGGGATGCTTCTTAGTTTTGAGTAGGGTAAAGGTAGACTTAATCTCTACTCCTCCCGGTAACCTACTGACTACTCCTCCCCTGGGGCTTGAGATAGGGGCTTTGCTGTAAGTCCTTCTTCTTCCATCCCCTGTTTTCTTGGTTGTTGTTTTTTTTTTCCCCCAGTGGAGTTCGTATTGCCCGCTCCTTCACCAGTCTTTCCCCACGTCATCGGAGTGATGGGTCAGGCGGGGGGAGCAGGATGTACCTGTCCGCATTTATTTATCTTTGATACTCGTTTCGAATAAAAGATTACTTTAGAGAACAAAGAAAAAAAAATAAAGGAAAGAAAAAGCAAAGCGAAGGATCATTCGCTTTAGGAAATAGATCAAATAACTCCTCCTCTCGTTCCTCCAACTTATCCCCCATCCAAGCAGCTCCGAAGACCTCAGCGAAGCAAGCAGCGAGCCTGCACCGTGCTCCAGACTGTGTTTGAGCAGTGAGGGTAAGCAGGCCCAGCGCTTGCCAAGCGGGGCCACGGCACGTCCCCCGTGACTCCAGGCTCACCCCCCAGCTCGAGGGCTCTCTGATCGCTCGCCGCCGCGGCCCGACGTGCTCCCAACAGCAAAGGGGAGCGGCAGGGACTTTCCCCGCAGCAGAGCCCTCCCGTGCCGCAGGTACCGCCGCTGCCGTACCAGGGCCCTCGCCATCTGCACTGTCCGCACCTGCCTGAGCGCTGCCCGCCCTGAGCTACCGCTGCCCGCCCGTCGCCGCGGCCGCTTTCTGCTCGCTGCCTGCGCACTCGCTGCGCGCACCGCGGGGACGACAGTGCCGGGACGGGCAGTAGCGGGGCGCAGGAGCTTCCTCGTCTTGGCCATACTACACCCGCTAAGACTCAGGGCTGTGGCCATCAACCCTCCTCCCTACCATCCCCATCCGCCCTCCCCCTCTCCCCCCACGAAAAAAGGAGGAGGCGAGTTTCTCGTTTTCAGATCTTTATTAAATAAACTCCTGGGACTTTGTAAAGACAGCGCAGACATCCACGGAGGACCCGTTCCGCCCGTGGAGGCTACCGGACCCGCACGAAGGCGTTTTGCTAACGTGAATTCCCCAACGGGGTGTCCCACAGAGCCCCGCGGGAAGCTGCGGAGCGTCCCTTCGCTCGCACCCCCCAGCCCAGAGGGGAACGTCGCTGCGATCCTCGACGGCACGTGCGCCGTAGTTGCCCGGGGCAGCGGCCTCACACACCCCTGCCCCTCGTGAGCCCCTTCCCTGCTCTTTCGTCAAGGGTCGGCCTCTGCACCCTCTCCTCGCTTTCTGCACAGCAGCCGCGCGGGTGCCTCGATAAAGTTGGGGTGTCTGCAGCAGGTGGGCTGTCGGTCCCGGAGAGGGGTCCAGATCCTGCCCCCCGTGTCTTTCCTTTAATGGATTGATAACAAACTGGCGCGATACCCCTACGTCTCTCCCTGTCAAGATGCTTCGTGCCTCCAGATCTGGCAGGGGTGCACTTAGAGACTGCCTGCTCCGGTCGGAGAGTCTGATGCTCAGCGGCAAACACACGCCGTCTGCCTCCCGAGAAGTAAAAACCTAACTCTTCTCGGCAGGGTTTTAACAAAAAGGGTTAGCTGCGTTTAATTAAAAGCATCGACGGTTCACCGAGGCCAGGGGAACTCGCGTTCAGGCGGTGCTCTCGTAGCTGAGAGGAATTTGACTGGCAAGTCCTTCGGGCTGCTCCCGCTCGCCTGAGGGTTCTCTGTTTTCGCGGCATTAGGGGGAATGACTGGTAAAAAGCAGAGACGACTCTTGCCGCAAAACCCGATGAACGCAATTTTGCAACGCGACGAGGAGCTTTTTTTTTTTTTTTTTTTTTTTTTTTTGCCGGTTTGTCTTACCCGGGGAAACACTGAAAGCGGCTCCCTTCGGCTAGTGCACCTGGCACTTCCAGGCTTCGATCACTGACCCCGGCGACACACAGACCCACAGACGCGGGAACAGTCTCCGCAGAGCGCCTAGGCTCCGCGGCGAGGGGTTCGGAACCTCCCTTGGCGCGGCTGCCCGTCCTGTCCCCCGCTTCTCCCGTGGCAGGGACAGCGGGATGCTTTCTCCCTACCCGGGCCGCGCAACCTGCTATCCTGAATTTCGCTGCCAGGCGAAATGCTGAACTCCCACCCGCGGGGTCACAGAGTGATGGGTTCCTGAGTCCGCTTCGGTGCACCGGGAGACTTTCGGGTCGCTTTTCCCCGTGCCCGTCAAATTAGCATTTCAGCAAATGCCCACCCGTGGTGATCTTTAAACGCATCCGCCGCGCCAGGGACGTAAGGTGTTCTCGGGCTTTTGGGAAGGCTGTCCCCTCCGCCGGGGATACTCCAGCAACGAGGGGCGAAGTCCCCGTGGAATGCCCCAGCGCCACTTCTCGGGAGGGACACGGGGGACACAGGCACACGCTGTGCCATCACTGTGAAATTTGCCTGCCGAGCTCCGGAGCCTCGGAGTAACCTCCCACAGTTAATCCCGGCCGCTCGCCACCTCCGTCCAGCTCTTGCAGCCGGAGGGACATGGAGGAACAGGGCTGCGGCTCCCTCCCGGTCCCTAGTATCCCCCAGAGCCCGCTCCGCAGTGCCTCCGGTGCTGGGAGCTCCTTGGGGCGCCTGTGTGTCGCCGCACCACCGGGTGGGATCCTGTACGAGCCGTCGGAAGAAGCAGAGGTCAAGAAACCTGAAGGAGGTTCGGGGAGGGTGCTCTGCGGTGCCGAAGCGGTGTGCTCCGCCTCGGGGAACTGTGTGGGGGGCGGTGTTTGCAAACACCGCGCCAAGAAGCGGCGCGGATGGGGCAGCAGTGGGGGTTGTCAAGGCTCAGCCTCACTCCCAGGCACCGCCAATTTTGAGAGGCCGTGCCAGTGGCTGGAGGCCGGGACCACGGAAACTAAACCTCGATACCTCGACGCTTGTGAAGCAGCGGGAGAAGGGAAGACGTCTTTGTTAAATTATATTTATGTTTTTTTGTGGGATAGATAACATTCACGAGCTTTTTCACATTAATGCCCTTTATCTTTAGTTTGCATGGCTCACATTTTCAAGGCTTTCTAATGGCACCCACGTGGGAGCAACCCACAGCTTGCAGGCTCCTCTGCTGCCAGCTCTGCAGAGGCTATGGCAGCCCAGCCCGCTGGCTTGCTGGCCCTGCCTGCCTTCAAGCACCCACGAAAATTCACATCTGCTGGAGACACGAATAAGATTGAAAAAAGACGCTCCACTGCACAAAAGGTAATATAAATATAACGATAATCTGGTATTGGAACAGTTACATGGGGAAAATCCTACGTTTTCTTTGTACAGTGGCAACAGGAATAACAAGCAGCAGGGACAGGTGGAGGTGCAAAAAACAGCTTCAGGGTCAGATTCTTGTTTCCCAAGCAAAACCAACCAACCACCACCAGCAGCCAAAAGAAAACTCATGTGTTTTATTTGCCTTCCACGGACTTGTATATTTAGCACATCTTTTATTGTCCCACTGTGCTTCCAGAAAGTTGCTATACCTTAGCTTGAAATCACAGGCTACGGCATGAGCTTTTGGCAACCTCCCTTCTGCTACAGCTGTGAAAGGAGATTTAGCCTCTAGCAGCATTCATTCATCCCACCACTCATGCCAGATATTAAGTGACTAAATTAGCTGTTGGGGTGGTTCCTCATGCAACCAAAATGATCAACTCCCATGTGCAGCACACTAGAGATATAACCACCTAAGCCAGAGCAACAATGACATACAAAAAAACTCCCAACCAATTATAATAAGTAGTGATTATGTCATATATGGCTCACACCAGTTTTGCTATTACCAAAGAATGGCAAAGTTAGGGGCTTGAGCCCTTGAAATGAACAGGTATGTTAATCTTTCATCTTAATTTCTGCAGGAAATGAAGCAATAGAAATCATGTAGGGATTTTTGTCTTTAAAATATGTTCCTTTAATACTCTCAGGTAATAATCCTTAAATGCATTACTTCTTGCCTTCATGGGGTTTAAGTGGATTTTAAATAATTCCTAGACCTCGCACAGTCCTTTTATGGATAAATACCTTTTATCCTCTGTACCTGCATGTATTTTGCTAAGCAAGTCTCATGGTGGGGTGTATTAGAAATATCCAGATGGGCAATGCCAACTTCTGTGGTACTATCAGGAGTTGCTGAAGAGATAATTGAGGTGTCAAGAGGCTGCACTGGGGACTGAGTAGCAAGAACTGATGAACTTATAGAGCAAACAGGCCATTTTAATTCAATATTCCAGAAAGGGAAAGACAAATAGAGACACCCCAGCAGAACTCTTTTCAAAGAATGTTTTCTATAAAATCTCAATGGTGTTATGGGCATATCCCATTTGCTTGAGAATATTTACTTTTCTGTTTGTTATTTGAGAGTCTTTGATGTTTACTCAGCTGACCCATCCTGATTTCTTGCCCTTTGCTTCCTGTAGGCACCTTTTGTCACTGCATGCCTACATGCTTTATATTCAGTCTCCATATGGATCAGAGTTGTCTCTTGGGCAAGCCAGACAAAATGAAACCTCCAGGTTTATTTCAGCTGATTTGAACTGCTGCCAAGGCAAGGACCACACTCTGTCTCAGGGACTGAGTTTTAAAAATCAAGTAAAGAACAGAATACTCAATTTCTATTTATTTCCAAAAGGTATTCCTGCATCTTCTTAAGGTTAAATTTTATGAAGACTCGTCCCATCAAATTCTAGCCCCAAGCTGTGGTTTGGTTTAACACATCTGTAAGGCAGTTTTCCTTCTATTAAAAAAAAGGTTTTAAATCTAGCATAGTTGAATGTTTGATTGTGATCATATTGAAAGGGACCTGGAGCTTAGCAGAGAAGTAGGCAAGCAACATTTTTTTTTGTTTTTAGAATATGTCTTAGTGAAATGGAAATATTTCTATAAAACAAGGACATTGGTACTCTTTTAGAAACCTATATAAAGTACTGAATTTTATAAGGCTAATTCAGCTCTATGCAAAATTATTTTTTGAGACATATCCTAATTTCTAGTATGCTCAGCAAAACTGAATTTTAGGCTTTTGTGTCTATAGAATTAACAGATTAGTAAACAAATAAATCTTCAACCAGTTTCTCCAAGCAGATGTGCAAACCACCCTGTGTACTCCAAGAAGTGGTCTTGCTGGCTAGGTTTGTGGGCACCCTTTAGTGAAGAAGCCAGGTACCAGCAAGGGATGAAGAGCAAAGATCTTTCTCTCCCCAGGAGGTGTTTTCATCAGGTCAGGATTAAGGAACATAGCAGGGCAGGTTGGAGTATCTTGCAGGACTGTCAATCCAACATCTTCCAAGAACAGTAGATTCACACCCACAAAACTATAAATAAGGAAAATGTGTGCTAACTGTAGCATATGAGCAGAAAACCTATTATGAGCCTCTAGAAAAAAAAATCATCTGTCTATTTGGGAAAAATAAAAAGCATATGCTTGAAGCTGTTGTCATATAAACACATGCCTAGAACATGAACTTTTCCAGCATGCAAATAAATTGACTTGTCACTCAACATACTTTCTATACACTGAAATTTAAAGTAATTAGAGGAGAGTTGCTGGGCTCCATTCAGAAATATTTTTTTTATTTGTATAACACTTGGGTTATTTTCTGTATTTTCAGAGGTATTAGATTTCAGTTTGCTACAGTTAATGCAATAGAAATTCTGTAGTCATTATTGACTGCAACTGTGAACATACAATTTGAGAATTAAAGTCTAATGTAGAAAACTGGCGATGGAAATTGAAAGCAGTTTGTGCTCATACTTCACCTTACAACTGATGGTTAGAACAGAGGTGGTTTTTGAGGAGTTACAGGGGGATGTGCAAGCTGGTTTCAGAGAAAAGTGAACATCCACAGACAGCACTGTGGTCTGCAATCAGTGAGTTGGTCTGTGAATTTAGGCTGATTTAGTCGGCCAGGAAGAGATAACTGGAATTTAAAGGTTATGACAATGGATTTGATAATACGTGATGACATTCAACATATCCTCCTGCATTAATGTGACTACTCATTTCTCATTAGGGTCAGAATTTTCTGATTAGTAAATTGGCCTGTATGATCCAAAAGTGCTCTTGCTTTCCCTGTGGCTGAAACAAAGTGCTGCCATGGGGAGAAGGAACATGTGGGTAACTAAGTCCCAACCCTCTCTGCTTGGGGCCCTTCAGTGCTGTGCCAAGCATAGGCTGGTGAGATCTGAAGCACACCCTCATCCCAGTGCCAGGCAGAGTCTTGGCCCTTCCACACAAAACAGCTTCATGTTCTCTTTGCAGTTCAACATCCTTATGATCTGCCTTTCTTTTCTTTTCTGTAGAGATACAGAGGCTAAAGCTTACAACTCAGATTGTAGGGGACTCTAAAGAAGTCTTGATGCAAGGGGAACTTGCCTGTTTCCATCAGGAATGACATCACTTACTCATGGGGTTTAAAAGGGACCGAAGCATCTGTGTGTCCAGTGACACTAAGATTAGATGTTTTTGTCCCTGATTAACTTTTACCTGAAACTACAATTGGAAAAACATTTAACTTTTTCTCAGCAAGGAGATGGGGGCAGCGTCTGGCTGTGTCCTGCTGGTAGCCAGAGCTCAGTATCTTCCCTGTACACTCCCCAGAGACCTCTTGGGTAACCTGGTCTGGGAGTCACCTAAGTAGCAGGATATAATGAGCAATACACATCTGTCAGCTCCTCACTGTACTGATCCCACATAAATCACTGCGCTGTGACTGTTGATGGAAAAATTGTGAGGCTTTGGAAGTAGAGTTAGGGTTCCCAAGCACGTAGTGCCATGAGCCAGTTTTGCTGTATGGGGTTCCCCCTGGAAATCCCCAAACCCTTACACTGGAGAGACACTCAGTCATCTCTCAGGAATATGGGTTAAAAAGATGGAGATCCCCTGTAATGAAATAACATAACCCTTCTCCTCTGACAGCAGCGGTTTATCCCTGTGAAGCCACTGGACCCATGGAGTTGAGTTAAATCTCCCCCTTTCAAAGATACAGTTAATCTCAAAGGTATAAAATCTTTGGGAATATGTTCGATGCCCAACTCACAGAGAACAATTATCAACCTTTGATAGAACTGACAAATAATACAATCCCCCTGATTTATTGCAGTGATGTCTTCTCACTCTACTTCTTTGAGGCTGAACAAGAGACCCCAATATGAAGTCCAGGCTTCATGGCTCTGTGACACTTCCCATAAGAAGAGATGCATGAATGGTAGAGCAGCTCACCCTGCCTTATTGATGAAGTATTTGAGTCTTAAGGTTTGTAGTCTCAATTCTATAGTGTCCATATTCCACAGGGATTTTGGGAGCATTGGTGGGAAAACACACATTGCTGGGAATCATAAAGTGATGCACACATAATCTGGCTCACACTTGAAATGTGACATGTATTGCATATACTCAGCTTGTTCATGTGCAGTTTATACAATAAACACATCAGCAAAAGATTACCGGTGTCTATTATACTTCAGGTTGCCAAATATTTTCAATTTAATCATCTCCTTTCCTGTTTTCATGTGATCAGTTTTCCTAAAAAAGTATTCTGTGGCTTCAAATTTCCTCTCTGTGGCTTTTGCCCCTAGATGATTTTCCTAAGTCTCTTTTTTACAGTGTTCTTTCATCCACTTTGAAGTGGCAATGGTTAAAAAAAAAAAGAAAAAGAAAAAGAAAAAAATGTTTTCCACATAGATTAAACCTCCTGAACTATGACAGTCACAGCAAAGTTAACATGGACATAACCTTCATTGAAGGCCAGTGTCCTCCAGTCAGGTTTTGATTAATTTTCCACTAATTTTGACTGTTTTGTAGTAGGAACCTTTCATTTTGGGAAAGAATTTAAGGCAGATATTTAGCACAGGTTGTCCTCAGCCTGAAGCCTCCAGATATATTATGCTCATTAGGTGTCCCATTCCTCTGTCTGCATTTTTGTTTCTAAGAAGCAGAGCCTGTACCCTCTTTAGGATGAATAACATGGAAAGAAGGAATTTACAAGCTCCACAAGTTTATTGGTTCCAGATTTCTTTCCTTTCTTTTTTTCCCCCTCCACACATAATTTGAGATGCCTTCTCCTTAAAAGTTTAGATAAATATGTTGAAAACATTAATATATCATAAAGGTCAAAAGATTAAGCATTCAAAAGTCAGCCAACCTGAAGTACTATTACAGTGAGATTTGCATGATCTATATCCATCTCAAAAGATGAAGTATCAAGGACAGATACAAACTTTGCTTCGGCATTTCAATCTGGTTTCTGAGCTTCCTTAAAGTTCATACCTTGTTTAATTCATTACTCAAATATAAACTAGAGAAAATAGACTTTACTATGTTATGAAAAATTAACATGAAACTCCCCTGCTCTTGGTAGGCAAGACATGCGTAACATTGAATTAACAGCGCACTGTCATTATAACACTTGTATTTTTCAGATATGCTCTCAGCTTACCATTTTTCAGGTAAAATCAGGTAAGCTCTGAGCTTAGACAAAAAGTTTATCACTTGTCACAGTGGCATAACTAATTTCAGGAAAACAAATAGACTGCCCCATATATTAGATGGGGCAGTCTAGCAATCTAGCAAACTAGATGAATTATGCTTCAAGGGAAAGAAAAACCCAAACAAACCCCAACAAACTAACAGTGAAGTTACCCTAAAACAATGGCTACTAGGTATATATTTCCAATTAACTTTGTCTCTACAGATTAGTTCTGTTAATCTGAAATTACACACCAGTTATACAGACCAGAGCAAGGTGGGAGGCACTTTGCCATCTCTTTCAATTTAGAAGGATGGCTACTCTGCCTTCTTAGTTTAGGGACTTCAGGACAGCAAACATGGGCCAGCTGTAATGAATTAATTAATTCTCCCTATTGCACTGCAACTGAGGAGCTGGGCTGCAATGTAGCCTGTTTTAAAGAGTGATTAAGCTCCGTTTTCTCTCTAATCTTTATTTTCTAAGAAAGTGATGTCCAGGACTGATAAATGCTAAGTATGGCTATGGGTAAAACCTAAAACTAAACTACACTAAACTTTGTTTTGGAGTGAATCTGGAAATTAAAATTGCTCCATGTTTTCTCACTCTTAAAAAGGACTAAATCCTGACTCCCAATCTGCCTGAGAAAGCTCTGAGGGAGAGCAGCAAAAGCAGCAGGAGCCAGAAGCAGACCAACTTTCCATGACAGACATCACCTGGCAGTTATCATGCATAGCAATATGAGAGATAGGTACTGGGATGTGGTGCTAAAAATCTGTCTCTCTCTAAAGAAAGAGCCTGAACTGCTGATTTACAGCTAAGGCAAAAGCTATTTGCTTTTCTCCAAATGCACCACAGAAGTTGACGTTACTGAACAAACTCGTCTCAGATCATCTGTAGGCACATCAGCCTAGGAAACTTGCTCTAGCCAACTCTGAGTGTAAGAAATCACTTTTTGTCTTCTGTAGTGCCTTTTGCCAAAATACCCTGTCTTATACAAAAAGAAGCCAGTAGAGCTTTTCACTATTCTTTGCTGACTCCACAGCTGCAGTGCTAGGATATTATTTAACTGTAGTTTTTCATTATTTCTATTATCATAATTCAGATCTTCCAAGAACCATCTAGCACTTTTTCCATATCTATTAGAAAAGCAACTGCAGACTGGGGAATGTGGCAGCATTTGTATGTATTTTCCCAGATATTCGCATTACCTGTAAGGACTGAGGAAGAGGCATATATCTCTTCCTCAACTCTGTTTATACCAGAGTGAAATTACATTTCCTATTTGACTGCATGTTTTATTTTTTAATCACTTTTTCTTCTTTTGAACAATTAGAAAAGGATAAAGAAAAGGTGAAATTGCTGACGTGAAGCAAAAGCAGTGCAGTCTCTGTAGGAAAAAGACACAACCTTATATATAGCAGGTTTCAAAGAAAAGTTAATTTAATCAAATAATTTACAAAATAATAAATGAAACACAATTCCGCTTGGACTATATTACTATTAGACAGATCAACTATTCTCCCTTACAAATTTTATCAGCATCCTCATGGTACCTCAAAAATGTTGAAACCCTTACACTGCGTCTATAAAGTCTACTACAAGATGTAGTGAGATGAACAACAAAAAAAGAGGTGAGGAAAGAAAATCCACCCCTTGGGCATTTTCTAAGTAGGCAGGAGTGCCTCTCCTTCCAAGAACCGGTGTCCTCAAGGATCATGTAGCACTTGGTGCCAACTGTTTTATGGTCACCACACCTCAGCTGGCAATGGGTTTTGGACCGCAGCATTGGCAGTGGGAGCAGGGTGAGCTGACTGCTGTGTTTCTGAATGTAGCATGGTTCTGACAACCCTGGTGTGATCCAGAAAGGCACTTTATTACTTCCTGAGTAGGTTTCACTAGCAGATTAGGTTCCTGGTCACATGGGGTGTTAAAAAATGCAGTTAAATTAAACATTTAAATTCAAAAGGCAGTCTACCTGATGCCCAATATCGGTTCGGGAGCTCCTCACAGCTGCGTCAGAAATGCTGTGCTTTAGCCCTCATCCCTCGTTAGGGTTTCACCAGTCTGATTTGCTCTGAATTGGGAGTCTGAATTTGTTTTCAGAGACAGTCTGATTGATAAGGGATAAATTTTAAGTGAGATGGGCTTAGAGCTGTTGAAGGGTTGAGGGGTATAGCACAACTTTCCTGAGGAGCCTTGTAGGTGAAGAGCAGCTTAGGGGGGGCCACATCATCTACTCCTGGATTGCAGCAGAGACAGGAATGCAAGAGTTATAAGGCCAGAAGGAAGGCAGGCAAGTTGAAACATCAAACAAAAACCTAGGTGGTAGGGCAGTCAGCCAGAAGAGGGAAGACACCTAGCCAAATACATAAATAATCCTGAGAAGCCAGAGCAGAACTCAGTAATTCCCCAGTGCCTGCAAGCCTGTGGTTAAGGAGCTGACACTGGATCTTCTGAGGGAAACGACAGCCTATAGCCTGGTGTCCCATCACTTTGACAATGTTTTTTGTGGCACAACACGCTCTTGCATTTAAGGGTCACCTAACACACTGGTGATACCAGGAGAAGCATACAACATATTTTGCAGTTGGGCCTTTCTTACACAACATTTTAGATTAAGGTACATTAATCACATCCAAATCCTATGCTGAAGTGCTTTTCTAACCCTCACATATGTGGTAGTTTGGTGCTGGAACAGGTTTGCCAGGGAAGTGGCGATGCACCAAGCCTGACAGAGCTCAAGAAGTGTCTGGACAGCACTCTCAGGCACATGGTGTGAGCTCTTGAGGATGGTCCTGTGAAGGTCCAGGAGCTGGACTTTGAAGATCCTTGTAGGTCCCTTCCAACTCAGGATAATCTATGACTCTATGTATATTTGGAGTACATGTTTGGAGACATAATAAAGCAGGAGCCTGTTTTAGACAAGAGGCTGCAAGGCCTGGTGTGACATTGATGTCCTGTTGTACAGAACATCACCCATTGTAAGATGATGTTGCAGTTTGTGTGCTATTTCAGGCCACAGTTCCCTCTGCAGGGAAACATGAATCAGCTTATGGTAGCTTCTTCAACTGGATAGGGACAATAGCCAAGCTGTAGGCTGAAATGATCACCCTAGATCAGTGAGGTTGTCCATTCATCCCCTGCAGAAGATAGCCTGCAGCCACCTTGACCACCTTTCATAGGGAACCAGATGAAGAACAATTCTTTACTGAAATCACATACTTGTCCCATTTTTACCCCCAGTGCAATGGTACAATAAATAATTCCAGTTCTGCCTTATTATATGTCATACCTGACAAGCAGAGGCAAACATATATTTGAGAAAGTACAGCCAAGAGTGTGCATTTAGCCTACATACCGAGAGTGTCCTGGACCCAGCAAACTTGCTGTCTTTAATTTAACATAGTGTTAAATACAGAACCTATATACAGGTAAGAACCTGATGCATTAATATCTGAGTAGCTGTAAGTTGTAGATTGTACAGTACTCAAAAAAGCTTTCTCATAGACACACTGAAACTTTTGGAAGGAGGGAAATACTAACATAAAATACTTAAGGTATTAATTCTGGATATGGGAGGAGGTTTATTCTTTCTTTTCTTTAAAGTAAAGTGGTTAAATGCCAATATTTCATATTTACCTCTTATAGATGGGTACACCTAAACAAAATTATTTCCAGAAAGTTTGAAAACCCCACTACCTTTAACTCCCAAAAAGTCAGTGGCTATGATCTTCAGACCTTAGCCAGATGTATACTGAAAGACAACCAAATGTTTACTTTTAAGATAGATTTCCAAATACGACAAATTTAAAATCTCCTCCTTAAATGACATTTTGTCACAAAACCCAAAGGATATCCATCTAAGGAAAAAAGCTAAATGGCTGAAATGAACAGATTTATCTGCTGCAAGAGGGTGATATATGTCTGAATATCTGTCCCAGAAAAGAAGTGGAGGCAAAAACATTAAAATGGCAAGCCAATACTCTGTCATCAACAGGAAACTACTTTCTCACTAGCTGTAAGAGAGTTCTCAAAACCTAATAAGACATCAAATCTGGAAAGAACTAAGAAAAATAAAATGTAAGCATATTTTATGGAACAAAGATCTTATTGCCATAATGCCCTTAAAAATTGTAATACTCTGAAAACAAGAACCTTTGTTGATATATTAACTTAGACTCCTAACAAGATTTAAAATAAATTCAGAGGCTTATGCAAACTACAAAAAGTTTAAAAAACAACAGTAATAAATGTATTTGAAAAATAAAAAGCAAGCTGTAATTTTTTGCAATAATACAATATTGGCCTCTGCCATGTCCTGACACTGTTTCATGTGGGGCACACTCTCTGAAGTTAATGGGAATTAAGATGGGTTAACAGAAGGATGAGGCCCAAATTAGATCTACAGGGGAATTTACAAGAGGAAAAGGCCATTCGTAAGGGAATCAGAGAGATACCTGTGTAAAACACTGCATAGTATGTTCTTAAATTGATGTCTACTGAACAGTAACATGTTACTCCTAAAAGTCATAATCTAGTCCTGTAAGATGTTACAAAGAGATGTGATCCTTCACTTTCCACCTGAGTCAATGGTCAGAGTGCTCAGTGTTTTGGAGAAGCACTCGGCACCCTGTGCTACTACAGAGTGTGTCCCAGGCACACACTCTGCTGCAGGGCAGGTAACACAGCACTGCCCTACAGACCTGAATCCCTCATCAATGCAGTCCTCAGGAGACATGGCCATTCCCCATGCAGATGAGATCCGTGGCAACCTGCCTTTTCTCAATGCAGATGAAGAACAACAATTCCCTTTTCTGCACAAAGCATAATTTTCAAGGATTGGTGACTCAGCCAAATCTCAACCAACTCCCTTGGATTACTCACAGATATTTTTCAATAAAGAAGTATTCTATCAAATGTTATCATTTTAGCTCTCAGCCCTCTAGTCTATAGGACAGGATAAAGAGCTGTTCGTAATTTTTGTAAAGTATTTTGCACAGTATTGAGGCTCAAAGATTTGCTTTCTTACAGTCTTCTCAAAGGCAGTTTTATGGGATTTTTGATCAAGACAATGCAGCAATCTTTGAGCGGAATAGGCCAGGAGGTTGTATGGAACAAAAGATGGCGATTAACATG
>NW_020937579.1:0-16544 GCF_003984885.1 Neopelma chrysocephalum
GAAAAGAAAAGAAAAGAAAAGAAAAGAAAAGAAAAGAAAAGAAAAGAGGAGAAGAAGAGAGGACCTTCGCCAGAGTTTTCATTCCTTTAATAATACTTCAAAGGGGCTGCCTAACTGCTGTCCCGAGAAGAGGATGCGCGGCACCAAACGGACCGCCGATCCAACTTCCTCGCAGGTCAGGAAGCACGAGCAGGTTCTCCCGTGTCCCTCGTCCGTGGTCCCAAGCGCTTTTCAATGACGAGCACAAGGGGAACTGGCAGGGACGAGCGGCGGGACCCGTAGCTGAGAGAGAACTCCTCCAGTGGCCCCCACCCCGCACCGCGGCCCCATGCGCGGGATCAGCTGTTGTGTCCCGAAGGGGGAAGGACGCTCTTTTGGTGTTAAAAAGGAAATAATCAGCAATTGAAGAGGGAGAGGGGGGTGGGAAGTAACTCAAGCGACAGTAAGTGATTGCGTGGGTGTTTTATGCGCGCGACATCTCTCTTCGCAGAGGGCTGGGGGCGGCCGTAGGGCCCGCGGGGAGTACCCGGCTCGAGGCGGGCAGGGTTGGTGGCCGCGGGTGGGGTACTCCCCGACACCTCTCGGCGGGGGTCCTTCGGGCGCGACTGTCTTGGGGCCCCGCACCGCTCCCCGGCCGCCGCAGGTCCGTGGGTGGCCGCGGCCGGGACGTCCCAGGGGCAGGGGTCCGTCCCGAAGGGGCGGCGGAGCTCGGCTCGACCTGCTGCCCGGCAGCTCTCCTGCCCGCAGAGCCCCCGCAGGAGACTGGGTCTCTGCGCGCGTTCGGGCTGGATCTCAGTGAACAGCAGTTTGCGGCCGGGAAAAAAAAAAAAAAAAAAAAGGAGCAATTTTCCTTCCAACTTTTTTTTTTTCTCCTTCTTCTTCCTAGACTACTAATTCCTCTGTGTGGGCAAACAGCCCTTCTCCTTTGATATCTAGTCACAGCGCCTAGATTAAATACCAGTTTTAATGAGAGCCGTGGCTGTGGCTGCATTAGGTGATGATAGTTATGAAGACGATCTGACCTGTTTTGATGAAGACGATCTGACCTGTAGGGAGAGAGGGAAAGGTCAGCCACATGCAGTGGCCAGATTTCTGCTTGTTCCCGGCACATGCTGCTACAATATTGATCCGCGGAGAAAGATAAACATAAAAGCTAGATCCTATGTGCTGAATACTAATGAACGTGGCTTCCAGATTTTAATTGTTGCTGACTTCTTATTTCCACTGCGAACATTTGCCGACCTCTGTAGGGCATTTTTCCCAGGTTTATTTTATTTTATTTTATTTTGTCTTATTTTGCTTATTTTTTTCCCCAAATCACTCAATGTCTCTCCCGTTGGAAATCTTCCTAACAAGTTACTTTCCCCATCAGACAAGGCGCAACCACCCGAAAGTCACGGCCAGTATCTCCTTTCAGCGAGGCAACCGCCGCTGGAAACGGAGAAAGATCTTCTGAAAGGCAACATCTCGACCTGGGAAGCACCTTTCGGATTCCTGCTTCGTTACTCGCTCCATTCCTTCGCAGCACAATGCTAGAGATGACACCGAAGTTGGGGGTTATTTTTTTTCGCTCTCCTCCCGGACCGGACTGCTGCAAACCAAGCAGTTAGGCTGGAAGAGAGATCTGCGTTCAAAGCCTCCCCAGTTTCTCAGATGTTGCTAGACTAGATACACCTACGTGAGGCAAAGAGAAATGGAAACATGCCGTGTCTCGTCGTGTATCGGGGAGAGAGGCATGTCAGGGGCACTTTGCCCTCGACTGCTCGACTATGCGGGCAAAAGAGGCTCTTTTCGGAGGGTTTTCGCTGCGGTACTAAATGATTACGGAACACTCGCTCTCGGATTTTTTTTTTCTCTTTTAGATGGTCAAAATTAACTGTAAATCGGGTAAAGCAGTCAATGAAACGGTTATCCCCAAACAAGTTTCTGCTGCTTCGCGAGCGACCGAGAGTAAACACCATCGGCTATACAGGGGGAATTAACTGTATCAGACATTTAAGAAAATGTGGGAAATATTAAACTCCTAATTCCCATCATTGCAAATCATTTTCATGAAGGGAACTTCTGAAAGATTTTTTTTCTCTCTTACACTTTCCAGTCTATTTTTTAACCCCTGAATGATTTACTACGTAGGTAATTTTAGAGGATACAGTTTACAGCTTGAGTTATTAGACTGAACACCTCTGGCTGACACCACAACACCTTTTTTTTCTGCCTGCAGCTGTGAGTCACAACCCCATTTTCATACCAAACTGCTGCGCATTCCTTTACAATATAGACTTCCTTCTTGCGAAGATCAAACACGCTGCAGCCAATGTGCTTATTTTAAAATACAGGAAAATTAAAACTAAACATGGACTTTAAAGAAGAAAACCCAAAAGCATAATTTCTTTCCCTGTTGTCTCTCCTATTAAAATAAATTAAAATAAAATTAGAAGGGAACGACGTAGACTGCTCCAACAAAATAATACAGTGACAGAGCCAAAACAGTTGATTTCGACTGGAACAGGAACGAATCCTTCTGTTTGCTGTTATTTATTTATGTATTATTGTGGCTATGGTTTTAATTATATGTGGGAATGTCAGGCCAAGATGCTGTAACCGTAGCCTCCCTTTAACACACTTTTCCTATTTGCTTAGTGCCAGAGCTACAAGGCAAGAACAGGCACCATAAGAAAAATTGTTTCAATATTCTGTTTAAGAGCTTACAACAGGGAATCCCAGAAGTACAGGAAAACCTGTAGGCCTGCTCCGTGGAGGTGCGTGGCAGTACCAGGCCGATTTTGTGCTCCTCGGCAGGTTTCGATGTGTAGGAGGGGAGCGGAGGGGGAGAAATTGAGGGAGGTAGAGATGCCCGGAGTAATTTTTATCCAGCAAAGGGGTATTTTGAAAGCCTCCTTGCTGTTCGGTGGCACAGATTCTGGGATGCTTCTTAGTTTTGAGTAGGGTAAAGGTAGACTTAATCTCTACTCCTCCCGGTAACTGACTACTCCTCCCCTGGGGCTTGAGATAGGGGCTTTGCTGTAAGTCCTTCTTCTTCCATCCCCTGTTTTCTTGGTTGTTGTTTTTTTTTTCCCCCAGTGGAGTTCGTATTGCCCGCTCCTTCACCAGTCTTTCCCCACGTCATCGGAGTGATGGGTCAGGCGGGGGGAGCAGGATGTACCTGTCCGCATTTATTTATCTTTGATACTCGTTTCGAATAAAAGATTACTTTAGAGAACAAAGAAAAAAAAATAAAGGAAAGAAAAAGCAAAGCGAAGGATCATTCGCTTTAGGAAATAGATCAAATAACTCCTCCTCTCGTTCCTCCAACTTATCCCCCATCCAAGCAGCTCCGAAGACCTCAGCGAAGCAAGCAGCGAGCCTGCACCGTGCTCCAGACTGTGTTTGAGCAGTGAGGGTAAGCAGGCCCAGCGCTTGCCAAGCGGGGCCACGGCACGTCCCCCGTGACTCCAGGCTCACCCCCCAGCTCGAGGGCTCTCTGATCGCTCGCCGCCGCGGCCCGACGTGCTCCCAACAGCAAAGGGGAGCGGCAGGGACTTTCCCCGCAGCAGAGCCCTCCCGTGCCGCAGGTACCGCCGCTGCCGTACCAGGGCCCTCGCCATCCGCACTGTCCGCACCTGCCTGAGCGCTGCCCGCCCTGAGCTACCGCTGCCCGCCCGTCGCCGCGGCCGCTTTCTGCTCGCTGCCTGCGCACTCGCTGCGCGCACCGCGGGGACGACAGTGCCGGGACGGGCAGTAGCGGGGCGCAGGAGCTTCCTCGTCTTGGCCATACTACACCCGCTAAGACTCAGGGCTGTGGCCATCAACCCTCCTCCCTACCATCCCCATCCGCCCTCCCCCTCTCCCCCCACGAAAAAAGGAGGAGGCGAGTTTCTCGTTTTCAGATCTTTATTAAATAAACTCCTGGGACTTTGTAAAGACAGCGCAGACATCCACGGAGGACCCGTTCCGCCCGTGGAGGCTACCGGACCCGCACGAAGGCGTTTTGCTAACGTGAATTCCCCAACGGGGTGTCCCACAGAGCCCCGCGGGAAGCTGCGGAGCGTCCCTTCGCTCGCACCCCCCAGCCCAGAGGGGAACGTCGCTGCGATCCTCGACGGCACGTGCGCCGTAGTTGCCCGGGGCAGCGGCCTCACACACCCCTGCCCCTCGTGAGCCCCTTCCCTGCTCTTTCGTCAAGGGTCGGCCTCTGCACCCTCTCCTCGCTTTCTGCACAGCAGCCGCGCGGGTGCCTCGATAAAGTTGGGGTGTCTGCAGCAGGTGGGCTGTCGGTCCCGGAGAGGGGTCCAGATCCTGCCCCCCGTGTCTTTCCTTTAATGGATTGATAACAAACTGGCGCGATACCCCTACGTCTCTCCCTGTCAAGATGCTTCGTGCCTCCAGATCTGGCAGGGGTGCACTTAGAGACTGCCTGCTCCGGTCGGAGAGTCTGATGCTCAGCGGCAAACACACGCCGTCTGCCTCCCGAGAAGTAAAAACCTAACTCTTCTCGGCAGGGTTTTAACAAAAAGGGTTAGCTGCGTTTAATTAAAAGCATCGACGGTTCACCGAGGCCAGGGGAACTCGCGTTCAGGCGGTGCTCTCGTAGCTGAGAGGAATTTGACTGGCAAGTCCTTCGGGCTGCTCCCGCTCGCCTGAGGGTTCTCTGTTTTCGCGGCATTAGGGGGAATGACTGGTAAAAAGCAGAGACGACTCTTGCCGCAAAACCCGATGAACGCAATTTTGCAACGCGACGAGGAGCTTTTTTTTTTTTTTTTTTTTTTTTTTTGCCGGTTTGTCTTACCCGGGGAAACACTGAAAGCGGCTCCCTTCGGCTAGTGCACCTGGCACTTCCAGGCTTCGATCACTGACCCCGGCGACACACAGACCCACAGACGCGGGAACAGTCTCCGCAGAGCGCCTAGGCTCCGCGGCGAGGGGTTCGGAACCTCCCTCGGCGCGGCTGCCCGTCCTGTCCCCCGCTTCTCCCGTGGCAGGGACAGCGGGATGCTTTCTCCCTACCCGGGCCGCGCAACCTGCTATCCTGAATTTCGCTGCCAGGCGAAATGCTGAACTCCCACCCGCGGGGTCACAGAGTGATGGGTTCCTGAGTCCGCTTCGGTGCACCGGGAGACTTTCGGGTCGCTTTTCCCCGTGCCCGTCAAATTAGCATTTCAGCAAATGCCCACCCGTGGTGATCTTTAAACGCATCCGCCGCGCCAGGGACGTAAGGTGTTCTCGGGCTTTTGGGAAGGCTGTCCCCTCCGCCGGGGATACTCCAGCAACGAGGGGCGAAGTCCCCGTGGAATGCCCCAGCGCCACTTCTCGGGAGGGACACGGGGGACACAGGCACACGCTGTGCCATCACTGTGAAATTTGCCTGCCGAGCTCCGGAGCCTCGGAGTAACCTCCCACAGTTAATCCCGGCCGCTCGCCACCCCCGTCCAGCTCTTGCAGCCGGAGGGACATGGAGGAACAGGGCTGCGGCTCCCTCCCGGTCCCTAGTATCCCCCAGAGCCCGCTCCGCAGTGCCTCCGGTGCTGGGAGCTCCTTGGGGCGCCTGTGTGTCGCCGCACCACCGGGTGGGATCCTGTACGAGCCGTCGGAAGAAGCAGAGGTCAAGAAACCTGAAGGAGGTTCGGGGAGGGTGCTCTGCGGTGCCGAAGCGGTGTGCTCCGCCTCGGGGAACTGTGTGGGGGGCGGTGTTTGCAAACACCGCGCCAAGAAGCGGCGCGGATGGGGCAGCAGTGGGGGTTGTCAAGGCTCAGCCTCACTCCCAGGCACCGCCAATTTTGAGAGGCCGTGCCAGTGGCTGGAGGCCGGGACCACGGAAACTAAACCTCGATACCTCGACGCTTGTGAAGCAGCGGGAGAAGGGAAGACGTCTTTGTTAAATTATATTTATGTTTTTTTGTGGGATAGATAACATTCACGAGCTTTTTCACATTAATGCCCTTTATCTTTAGTTTGCATGGCTCACATTTTCAAGGCTTTCTAATGGCACCCACGTGGGAGCAACCCACAGCTTGCAGGCTCCTCTGCTGCCAGCTCTGCAGAGGCTATGGCAGCCCAGCCCGCTGGCTTGCTGGCCCTGCCTGCCTTCAAGCACCCACGAAAATTCACATCTGCTGGAGACACGAATAAGATTGAAAAAAGACGCTCCACTGCACAAAAGGTAATATAAATATAACGATAATCTGGTATTGGAACAGTTACATGGGGAAAATCCTACGTTTTCTTTGTACAGTGGCAACAGGAATAACAAGCAGCAGGGACAGGTGGAGGTGCAAAAAACAGCTTCAGGGTCAGATTCTTGTTTCCCAAGCAAAACCAACCAACCACCACCAGCAGCCAAAAGAAAACTCATGTGTTTTATTTGCCTTCCACGGACTTGTATATTTAGCACATCTTTTATTGTCCCACTGTGCTTCCAGAAAGTTGCTATACCTTAGCTTGAAATCACAGGCTACGGCATGAGCTTTTGGCAACCTCCCTTCTGCTACAGCTGTGAAAGGAGATTTAGCCTCTAGCAGCATTCATTCATCCCACCACTCATGCCAGATATTAAGTGACTAAATTAGCTGTTGGGGTGGTTCCTCATGCAACCAAAATGATCAACTCCCATGTGCAGCACACTAGAGATATAACCACCTAAGCCAGAGCAACAATGACATACAAAAAAACTCCCAACCAATTATAATAAGTAGTGATTATGTCATATATGGCTCACACCAGTTTTGCTATTACCAAAGAATGGCAAAGTTAGGGGCTTGAGCCCTTGAAATGAACAGGTATGTTAATCTTTCATCTTAATTTCTGCAGGAAATGAAGCAATAGAAATCATGTAGGGATTTTTGTCTTTAAAATATGTTCCTTTAATACTCTCAGGTAATAATCCTTAAATGCATTACTTCTTGCCTTCATGGGGTTTAAGTGGATTTTAAATAATTCCTAGACCTCGCACAGTCCTTTTATGGATAAATACCTTTTATCCTCTGTACCTGCATGTATTTTGCTAAGCAAGTCTCATGGTGGGGTGTATTAGAAATATCCAGATGGGCAATGCCAACTTCTGTGGTACTATCAGGAGTTGCTGAAGAGATAATTGAGGTGTCAAGAGGCTGCACTGGGGACTGAGTAGCAAGAACTGATGAACTTATAGAGCAAACAGGCCATTTTAATTCAATATTCCAGAAAGGGAAAGACAAATAGAGACACCCCAGCAGAACTCTTTTCAAAGAATGTTTTCTATAAAATCTCAATGGTGTTATGGGCATATCCCATTTGCTTGAGAATATTTACTTTTCTGTTGGTTATTTGAGAGTCTTTGATGTTTACTCAGCTGACCCATCCTGATTTCTTGCCCTTTGCTTCCTGTAGGCACCTTTTGTCACTGCATGCCTACATGCTTTATATTCAGTCTCCATATGGATCAGAGTTGTCTCTTGGGCAAGCCAGACAAAATGAAACCTCCAGGTTTATTTCAGCTGATTTGAACTGCTGCCAAGGCAAGGACCACACTCTGTCTCAGGGACTGAGTTTTAAAAATCAAGTAAAGAACAGAATACTCAATTTCTATTTATTTCCAAAAGGTATTCCTGCATCTTCTTAAGGTTAAATTTTATGAAGACTCGTCCCATCAAATTCTAGCCCCAAGCTGTGGTTTGGTTTAACACATCTGTAAGGCAGTTTTCCTTCTATTAAAAAAAGGTTTTAAATCTAGCATAGTTGAATGTTTGATTGTGATCATATTGAAAGGGACCTGGAGCTTAGCAGAGAAGTAGGCAAGCAACATTTTTTTTTGTTTTTAGAATATGTCTTAGTGAAATGGAAATATTTCTATAAAACAAGGACATTGGTACTCTTTTAGAAACCTATATAAAGTACTGAATTTTATAAGGCTAATTCAGCTCTATGCAAAATTATTTTTTGAGACATATCCTAATTTCTAGTATGCTCAGCAAAACTGAATTTTAGGCTTTTGTGTCTATAGAATTAACAGATTAGTAAACAAATAAATCTTCAACCAGTTTCTCCAAGCAGATGTGCAAACCACCCTGTGTACTCCAAGAAGTGGTCTTGCTGGCTAGGTTTGTGGGCACCCTTTAGTGAAGAAGCCAGGTACCAGCAAGGGATGAAGAGCAAAGATCTTTCTCTCCCCAGGAGGTGTTTTCATCAGGTCAGGATTAAGGAACATAGCAGGGCAGGTTGGAGTATCTTGCAGGACTGTCAATCCAACATCTTCCAAGAACAGTAGATTCACACCCACAAAACTATAAATAAGGAAAATGTGTGCTAACTGTAGCATATGAGCAGAAAACCTATTATGAGCCTCTAGAAAAAAAAATCATCTGTCTATTTGGGAAAAATAAAAAGCATATGCTTGAAGCTGTTGTCATATAAACACATGCCTAGAACATGAACTTTTCCAGCATGCAAATAAATTGACTTGTCACTCAACATACTTTCTATACACTGAAATTTAAAGTAATTAGAGGAGAGTTGCTGGGCTCCATTCAGAAATATTTTTTTTATTTGTATAACACTTGGGTTATTTTCTGTATTTTCAGAGGTATTAGATTTCAGTTTGCTACAGTTAATGCAATAGAAATTCTGTAGTCATTATTGACTGCAACTGTGAACATACAATTTGAGAATTAAAGTCTAATGTAGAAAACTGGCGATGGAAATTGAAAGCAGTTTGTGCTCATACTTCACCTTACAACTGATGGTTAGAACAGAGGTGGTTTTTGAGGAGTTACAGGGGGATGTGCAAGCTGGTTTCAGAGAAAAGTGAACATCCACAGACAGCACTGTGGTCTGCAATCAGTGAGTTGGTCTGTGAATTTAGGCTGATTTAGTCGGCCAGGAAGAGATAACTGGAATTTAAAGGTTATGACAATGGATTTGATAATACGTGATGACATTCAACATATCCTCCTGCATTAATGTGACTACTCATTTCTCATTAGGGTCAGAATTTTCTGATTAGTAAATTGGCCTGTATGATCCAAAAGTGCTCTTGCTTTCCCTGTGGCTGAAACAAAGTGCTGCCATGGGGAGAAGGAACATGTGGGTAACTAAGTCCCAACCCTCTCTGCTTGGGGCCCTTCAGTGCTGTGCCAAGCATAGGCTGGTGAGATCTGAAGCACACCCTCATCCCAGTGCCAGGCAGAGTCTTGGCCCTTCCACACAAAACAGCTTCATGTTCTCTTTGCAGTTCAACATCCTTATGATCTGCCTTTCTTTTCTTTTCTGTAGAGATACAGAGGCTAAAGCTTACAACTCAGATTGTAGGGGACTCTAAAGAAGTCTTGATGCAAGGGGAACTTGCCTGTTTCCATCAGGAATGACATCACTTACTCATGGGGTTTAAAAGGGACCGAAGCATCTGTGTGTCCAGTGACACTAAGATTAGATGTTTTTGTCCCTGATTAACTTTTACCTGAAACTACAATTGGAAAAACATTTAACTTTTTCTCAGCAAGGAGATGGGGGCAGCGTCTGGCTGTGTCCTGCTGGTAGCCAGAGCTCAGTATCTTCCCTGTACACTCCCCAGAGACCTCTTGGGTAACCTGGTCTGGGAGTCACCTAAGTAGCAGGATATAATGAGCAATACACATCTGTCAGCTCCTCACTGTACTGATCCCACATAAATCACTGCGCTGTGACTGTTGATGGAAAAATTGTGAGGCTTTGGAAGTAGAGTTAGGGTTCCCAAGCACGTAGTGCCATGAGCCAGTTTTGCTGTATGGGGTTCCCCCTGGAAATCCCCAAACCCTTACACTGGAGAGACACTCAGTCATCTCTCAGGAATATGGGTTAAAAAGATGGAGATCCCCTGTAATGAAATAACATAACCCTTCTCCTCTGACAGCAGCGGTTTATCCCTGTGAAGCCACTGGACCCATGGAGTTGAGTTAAATCTCCCCCTTTCAAAGATACAGTTAATCTCAAAGGTATAAAATCTTTGGGAATATGTTCGATGCCCAACTCACAGAGAACAATTATCAACCTTTGATAGAACTGACAAATAATACAATCCCCCTGATTTATTGCAGTGATGTCTTCTCACTCTACTTCTTTGAGGCTGAACAAGAGACCCCAATATGAAGTCCAGGCTTCATGGCTCTGTGACACTTCCCATAAGAAGAGATGCATGAATGGTAGAGCAGCTCACCCTGCCTTATTGATGAAGTATTTGAGTCTTAAGGTTTGTAGTCTCAATTCTATAGTGTCCATATTCCACAGGGATTTTGGGAGCATTGGTGGGAAAACACACATTGCTGGGAATCATAAAGTGATGCACACATAATCTGGCTCACACTTGAAATGTGACATGTATTGCATATACTCAGCTTGTTCATGTGCAGTTTATACAATAAACACATCAGCAAAAGATTACCGGTGTCTATTATACTTCAGGTTGCCAAATATTTTCAATTTAATCATCTCCTTTCCTGTTTTCATGTGATCAGTTTTCCTAAAAAAGTATTCTGTGGCTTCAAATTTCCTCTCTGTGGCTTTTGCCCCTAGATGATTTTCCTAAGTCTCTTTTTTACAGTGTTCTTTCATCCACTTTGAAGTGGCAATGGTTAAAAAAAAAAAGAAAAAGAAAAAGAAAAAAATGTTTTCCACATAGATTAAACCTCCTGAACTATGACAGTCACAGCAAAGTTAACATGGACATAACCTTCATTGAAGGCCAGTGTCCTCCAGTCAGGTTTTGATTAATTTTCCACTAATTTTGACTGTTTTGTAGTAGGAACCTTTCATTTTGGGAAAGAATTTAAGGCAGATATTTAGCACAGGTTGTCCTCAGCCTGAAGCCTCCAGATATATTATGCTCATTAGGTGTCCCATTCCTCTGTCTGCATTTTTGTTTCTAAGAAGCAGAGCCTGTACCCTCTTTAGGATGAATAACATGGAAAGAAGGAATTTACAAGCTCCACAAGTTTATTGGTTCCAGATTTCTTTCCTTTCTTTTTTTCCCCCTCCACACATAATTTGAGATGCCTTCTCCTTAAAAGTTTAGATAAATATGTTGAAAACATTAATATATCATAAAGGTCAAAAGATTAAGCATTCAAAAGTCAGCCAACCTGAAGTACTATTACAGTGAGATTTGCATGATCTATATCCATCTCAAAAGATGAAGTATCAAGGACAGATACAAACTTTGCTTCGGCATTTCAATCTGGTTTCTGAGCTTCCTTAAAGTTCATACCTTGTTTAATTCATTACTCAAATATAAACTAGAGAAAATAGACTTTACTATGTTATGAAAAATTAACATGAAACTCCCCTGCTCTTGGTAGGCAAGACATGCGTAACATTGAATTAACAGCGCACTGTCATTATAACACTTGTATTTTTCAGATATGCTCTCAGCTTACCATTTTTCAGGTAAAATCAGGTAAGCTCTGAGCTTAGACAAAAAGTTTATCACTTGTCACAGTGGCATAACTAATTTCAGGAAAACAAATAGACTGCCCCATATATTAGATGGGGCAGTCTAGCAATCTAGCAAACTAGATGAATTATGCTTCAAGGGAAAGAAAAACCCAAACAAACCCCAACAAACTAACAGTGAAGTTACCCTAAAACAATGGCTACTAGGTATATATTTCCAATTAACTTTGTCTCTACAGATTAGTTCTGTTAATCTGAAATTACACACCAGTTATACAGACCAGAGCAAGGTGGGAGGCACTTTGCCATCTCTTTCAATTTAGAAGGATGGCTACTCTGCCTTCTTAGTTTAGGGACTTCAGGACAGCAAACATGGGCCAGCTGTAATGAATTAATTAATTCTCCCTATTGCACTGCAACTGAGGAGCTGGGCTGCAATGTAGCCTGTTTTAAAGAGTGATTAAGCTCCGTTTTCTCTCTAATCTTTATTTTCTAAGAAAGTGATGTCCAGGACTGATAAATGCTAAGTATGGCTATGGGTAAAACCTAAAACTAAACTACACTAAACTTTGTTTTGGAGTGAATCTGGAAATTAAAATTGCTCCATGTTTTCTCACTCTTAAAAAGGACTAAATCCTGACTCCCAATCTGCCTGAGAAAGCTCTGAGGGAGAGCAGCAAAAGCAGCAGGAGCCAGAAGCAGACCAGCTTTCCATGACAGACATCACCTGGCAGTTATCATGCATAGCAATATGAGAGATAGGTACTGGGATGTGGTGCTAAAAATCTGTCTCTCTCTAAAGAAAGAGCCTGAACTGCTGATTTACAGCTAAGGCAAAAGCTATTTGCTTTTCTCCAAATGCACCACAGAAGTTGACGTTACTGAACAAACTCGTCTCAGATCATCTGTAGGCACATCAGCCTAGGAAACTTGCTCTAGCCAACTCTGAGTGTAAGAAATCACTTTTTGTCTTCTGTAGTGCCTTTTGCCAAAATACCCTGTCTTATACAAAAAGAAGCCAGTAGAGCTTTTCACTATTCTTTGCTGACTCCACAGCTGCAGTGCTAGGATATTATTTAACTGTAGTTTTTCATTATTTCTATTATCATAATTCAGATCTTCCAAGAACCATCTAGCACTTTTTCCATATCTATTAGAAAAGCAACTGCAGACTGGGGAATGTGGCAGCATTTGTATGTATTTTCCCAGATATTCGCATTACCTGTAAGGACTGAGGAAGAGGCATATATCTCTTCCTCAACTCTGTTTATACCAGAGTGAAATTACATTTCCTATTTGACTGCATGTTTTATTTTTTAATCACTTTTTCTTCTTTTGAACAATTAGAAAAGGATAAAGAAAAGGTGAAATTGCTGACGTGAAGCAAAAGCAGTGCAGTCTCTGTAGGAAAAAGACACAACCTTATATATAGCAGGTTTCAAAGAAAAGTTAATTTAATCAAATAATTTACAAAATAATAAATGAAACACAATTCCGCTTGGACTATATTACTATTAGACAGATCAACTATTCTCCCTTACAAATTTTATCAGCATCCTCATGGTACCTCAAAAATGTTGAAACCCTTACACTGCGTCTATAAAGTCTACTACAAGATGTAGTGAGATGAACAACAAAAAAAGAGGTGAGGAAAGAAAATCCACCCCTTGGGCATTTTCTAAGTAGGCAGGAGTGCCTCTCCTTCCAAGAACCGGTGTCCTCAAGGATCATGTAGCACTTGGTGCCAACTGTTTTATGGTCACCACACCTCAGCTGGCAATGGGTTTTGGACCGCAGCATTGGCAGTGGGAGCAGGGTGAGCTGACTGCTGTGTTTCTGAATGTAGCATGGTTCTGACAACCCTGGTGTGATCCAGAAAGGCACTTTATTACTTCCTGAGTAGGTTTCACTAGCAGATTAGGTTCCTGGTCACATGGGGTGTTAAAAAATGCAGTTAAATTAAACATTTAAATTCAAAAGGCAGTCTACCTGATGCCCAATATCGGTTCGGGAGCTCCTCACAGCTGCGTCAGAAATGCTGTGCTTTAGCCCTCATCCCTCGTTAGGGTTTCACCAGTCTGATTTGCTCTGAATTGGGAGTCTGAATTTGTTTTCAGAGACAGTCTGATTGATAAGGGATAAATTTTAAGTGAGATGGGCTTAGAGCTGTTGAAGGGTTGAGGGGTATAGCACAACTTTCCTGAGGAGCCTTGTAGGTGAAGAGCAGCTTAGGGGGGGCCACATCATCTACTCCTGGATTGCAGCAGAGACAGGAATGCAAGAGTTATAAGGCCAGAAGGAAGGCAGGCAAGTTGAAACATCAAACAAAAACCTAGGTGGTAGGGCAGTCAGCCAGAAGAGGGAAGACACCTAGCCAAATACATAAATAATCCTGAGAAGCCAGAGCAGAACTCAGTAATTCCCCAGTGCCTGCAAGCCTGTGGTTAAGGAGCTGACACTGGATCTTCTGAGGGAAACGACAGCCTATAGCCTGGTGTCCCATCACTTTGACAATGTTTTTTGTGGCACAACACGCTCTTGCATTTAAGGGTCACCTAACACACTGGTGATACCAGGAGAAGCATACAACATATTTTGCAGTTGGGCCTTTCTTACACAACATTTTAGATTAAGGTACATTAATCACATCCAAATCCTATGCTGAAGTGCTTTTCTAACCCTCACATATGTGGTAGTTTGGTGCTGGAACAGGTTTGCCAGGGAAGTGGCGATGCACCAAGCCTGACAGAGCTCAAGAAGTGTCTGGACAGCACTCTCAGGCACATGGTGTGAGCTCTTGAGGATGGTCCTGTGAAGGTCCAGGAGCTGGACTTTGAAGATCCTTGTAGGTCCCTTCCAACTCAGGATAATCTATGACTCTATGTATATTTGGAGTACATGTTTGGAGACATAATAAAGCAGGAGCCTGTTTTAGACAAGAGGCTGCAAGGCCTGGTGTGACATTGATGTCCTGTTGTACAGAACATCACCCATTGTAAGATGATGTTGCAGTTTGTGTGCTATTTCAGGCCACAGTTCCCTCTGCAGGGAAACATGAATCAGCTTATGGTAGCTTCTTCAACTGGATAGGGACAATAGCCAAGCTGTAGGCTGAAATGATCACCCTAGATCAGTGAGGTTGTCCATTCATCCCCTGCAGAAGATAGCCTGCAGCCACCTTGACCACCTTTCATAGGGAACCAGATGAAGAACAATTCTTTACTGAAATCACATACTTGTCCCATTTTTACCCCCAGTGCAATGGTACAATAAATAATTCCAGTTCTGCCTTATTATATGTCATACCTGACAAGCAGAGGCAAACATATATTTGAGAAAGTACAGCCAAGAGTGTGCATTTAGCCTACATACCGAGAGTGTCCTGGACCCAGCAAACTTGCTGTCTTTAATTTAACATAGTGTTAAATACAGAACCTATATACAGGTAAGAACCTGATGCATTAATATCTGAGTAGCTGTAAGTTGTAGATTGTACAGTACTCAAAAAAGCTTTCTCATAGACACACTGAAACTTTTGGAAGGAGGGAAATACTAACATAAAATACTTAAGGTATTAATTCTGGATATGGGGGGAGGTTTATTCTTTCTTTTCTTTAAAGTAAAGTGGTTAAATGCCAATATTTCATATTTACCTCTTATAGATGGGTACACCTAAACAAAATTATTTCCAGAAAGTTTGAAAACCCCACTACCTTTAACTCCCAAAAAGTCAGTGGCTATGATCTTCAGACCTTAGCCAGATGTATACTGAAAGACAACCAAATGTTTACTTTTAAGATAGATTTCCAAATACGACAAATTTAAAATCTCCTCCTTAAATGACATTTTGTCACAAAACCCAAAGGATATCCATCTAAGGAAAAAAGCTAAATGGCTGAAATGAACAGATTTATCTGCTGCAAGAGGGTGATATATGTCTGAATATCTGTCCCAGAAAAGAAGTGGAGGCAAAAACATTAAAATGGCAAGCCAATACTCTGTCATCAACAGGAAACTACTTTCTCACTAGCTGTGAGAGAGTTCTCAAAACCTAATAAGACATCAAATCTGGAAAGAACTAAGAAAAATAAAATGTAAGCATATTTTATGGAACAAAGATCTTATTGCCATAATGCCCTTAAAAATTGTAATACTCTGAAAACAAGAACCTTTGTTGATATATTAACTTAGACTCCTAACAAGATTTAAAATAAATTCAGAGGCTTATGCAAACTACAAAAAGTTTAAAAAACAACAGTAATAAATGTATTTGAAAAATAAAAAGCAAGCTGTAATTTTTTGCAATAATACAATATTGGCCTCTGCCATGTCCTGACACTGTTTCATGTGGGGCACACTCTCTGAAGTTAATGGGAATTAAGATGGGTTAACAGAAGGATGAGGCCCAAATTAGATCTACAGGGGAATTTACAAGAGGAAAAGGCCATTCGTAAGGGAATCAGAGAGATACCTGTGTAAAACACTGCATAGTATGTTCTTAAATTGATGTCTACTGAACAGTAACATGTTACTCCTAAAAGTCATAATCTAGTCCTGTAAGATGTTACAAAGAGATGTGATCCTTCACTTTCCACCTGAGTCAATGGTCAGAGTGCTCAGTGTTTTGGAGAAGCACTCGGCACCCTGTGCTACTACAGAGTGTGTCCCAGGCACACACTCTGCTGCAGGGCAGGTAACACAGCACTGCCCTACAGACCTGAATCCCTCATCAATGCAGTCCTCAGGAGACATGGCCATTCCCCATGCAGATGAGATCCGTGGCAACCTGCCTTTTCTCAATGCAGATGAAGAACAACAATTCCCTTTTCTGCACAAAGCATAATTTTCAAGGATTGGTGACTCAGCCAAATCTCAACCAACTCCCTTGGATTACTCACAGATATTTTTCGATAAAGAAGTATTCTATCAAATGTTATCATTTTAGCTCTCAGCCCTCTAGTCTATAGGACAGGATAAAGAGCTGTTCGTAATTTTTGTAAAGTATTTTGCACAGTATTGAGGCTCAAAGATTGCTGCATTGTCTTGATCAAAAATCCCATAAAACTGCCTTTGAGAAGACTGTAAGAAAGCAAATCTTTGAGAGGAATAGGCCAGGAGGTTGTATGGAACAAAAGATGGCGATTAACATG
>NW_020937580.1:0-8504 GCF_003984885.1 Neopelma chrysocephalum
GATCTGCTGATTTTCTTTAGAAAAGGAGAAATGTGGAAGCGCAGAGAGAGCCGAGGCGTCAATTGGTGGCAGCAGGTGGATGAGAAGACAGAGGGAGAGAGGTTGAAGGGAAGAGCAGAGACTGAGATGGGGTCTGCATTTCTTCTTCTTTCTCTCCTCTTTTCCTTAAGACATAAGATCATCTGGAGCGAACACATGCAAGAGAGTAAGTACGAGATTTGCAGCGATTTTTCTCTATTCAGTGGTATTTTCCCACAGGGACCTGAAAAGTCTTTTGTGTGTTTTCTGGGAGGAAGAAGAAGGATGCATATATGATTAGCCGGAATGTCGAGAGGAGGTGGCCCAGGCAGAAATTAAGGACGAGACAGACGAAGTTCATGCTGAGACCTACCTGCCTGTTTGCTGGGAGGGTCAGAAATCAGCACCCTGTCCCGAGAGAACAGAGCTACCAGAAAGGACTCCCATGGGCGAGCAAAGGAAGCAGGAGGACAGAGACATAAACTGCTCTTTCGGTGCCTGAATGCTCTCTCTACTTTTCTCCCTCCCCAAGCAGCAGCCCCTGTGGCTCCCTCAGCCGATGATGGCATTCTGAGCATTGCCTACCTCTGGGGCCTCGCTCATGGGCACGGGCTGTTCCGGGTCAGCTCGCAGTCCCAATTGCAATAGCCTGTTCTGCTGCACACCCACTGCTGGGCTTTTGGGAGCTCCGGGGTTTTTTCCCTGCTGCACCTTTCACATCTTCCCGTGCTGTCCTCAGCTCTCTGGGCTGCTTGCAGCTTTCTTGGGGAACACGTGTCTCCTCCGCCTCTGTGGCTTCTCCCCGTCCTTCTTCATCTGCTTGGGACGAATGCTTCTCTCCCAGCTCCCCAGGAAAGAGAGATGAGCCTTGTTGGGCACCAACCCAGGTTCTCTGGTTGTACCTTTCTCTGCTGGGAAAATGCACAGTGTGAGAGAGAAACGTGGCTCCAGCAGCGCTGCTGGATATCCCAGCCCCAACTGTGGCAAGGACACCATATTCCCTAGGGAACGTGCTGAGGGATGAGAGCAGGGAAGAGGATTAAGATTCAGTAGGTGACCCTCACGCACACACAGGGAGCACACGGGGCAACCACCAGACTGCTGCCTTCGAGTGGTGGGGTTGGGAGAGCCCTGATCCATCCATCTGAAAGGAGAGCTGAAGGGCTGGGGGCTTGGTAGATGGAGACCCTTACTCCCATTCCTTTCTCTAGATCAACTGTAGAGCGATCCCAGGCACCCATCAAACCACAAGAAATATACTGTTCAATTTGGTTACGTCGAAAAGGTTTCTTCGACAAAACTTCTTTGATGTGGTGAAAAGCGATGGAATGATGAAAGTGGTAAGAATGGGAGCATTCCAGTGGAAGTGCGGCACTTCTTCAAAGTGTAAAAGAGACTTCTAGGCACGTGGAGCGTCCTGAGGCTTACACGGTCTTCCCAGGTGGGAGAGAAGCATCAAGCACACCCTCCCTCTGCTTCTGCGCTCCTGACATGGTTCTGGACCTCTTATGTATCAGAGCAAAGATAACACATTTACAGGAAGGTGAGGAGTCTGAATTTGTACTGAGAGGATAATGAAGGATGGTCCTGCAACCATCCTTCCTGAGCCCAGGGTCACATGGCTGGAAGTCTCTCTTATTTACTGGCTTTTTTTCCTCTCACCAACTGGAACACTTGGTCTGGCTTGGCTGCACCTCGCTCCATCGCACTGTTTGCTTTCACAGCTTCCTCGGCACACGTCCGAAATGAAGTGTTCAGATCCTTGACGAGTGACACTCCAAGTCTTGCGGACCCTTACTGTGTCTTTTTCACACCCAAGGCAAAGCCAGAACCCTCCTCCTATCCAAACAGAAAGATCTTCATGAACCAGAGAATCGCGGTGCCTGCCTGGAGTGGATCAGAGTATCCAGGAGAAAATGGCTCCGGAGACTTTATGGACGCACATTGCAACTGACTTCAGTATGCCCAGATTTGCGCTGCCCTGTGCTGTTTATGTCACTTGACACTCAGGCATTCAGTCGCAAGCTTGTGCTCTGTGTAGGACTGAAACGGCCCGTTTTCATAGGGGCACTACTTTACTCCGCTGTAGAAACAATTAACCGAGGTTTGTATTTCAGCGATAATCCCCTAAAAGCTCCAAAGACGACGGTGTCAATGACTCCGTGTCCGCCCGGGTGCAGGAATACAGCGCCGCCTCCATACGACAGGGATCGGAGAGCCAGGGGACGGTCCAACGACGATCTCCCGACACCGAGAGCCGCCCCGCTGGCGCCCGCAGCTCTCTGGGCACTTTAGCAGCGGGTGCCTGGAGCTCGGGTCTGTGACCCGGCAGCTGCCGGTAGAAATGGATAAAATCCCCGATTCCTATGTTGGCGTTTGAGCACTTGATGGTGATTTCACTGCCCTCGGTGGTCGCTGCCAATGAGTCCTGCTGCACCAGTGCTGTGCCTGCACACATTGGTGGGGAGATAAAGAAGAAAAGCCGTCAGAATTGCTTTTTGCACAGGATGTCGTTTCCCAGAACAAATGGCACAGAAGCAGTCAGGACCATACGGAGAAGAATTTTAAGAAGATATCAAAGGGTGCAGGTAGTGGAAGTGTTCATCAGTATTTGCTGGAGAGATGAGTGCGGGGAAGAGAGGTGGATTAGTGGAGTCACTGAAGAATGGAAAGCTGCGGGTCTAAGCAAAGCAAAGAGAGAAAGAAAAGTAGGAAAGGGGAAGGAAGGACTGCAGGAGTTCTCTGAAAGACAGAGAGTAAAGCAAGAAAACAGGAACGGCTCGACAACGAAAAGAGCGATGAGTGTTCCGGGAGAATGCTTTAGGGTGTAGAGGGAGGGACGGACGGGAGGATAGTTCGGAGGCAGAGCTCTGTGAAGAACCTGCCAGGCAGGACGGCAGCCTCCAAGGACTTGCACGGCTCCCCCAGCCCCTGCCCCGGCCCCCACGGTCCCCGGCCACCATCCCTGCGCACCCAGCAGAACCGCGGCCAGCGCCACCAGCCCCGCTCTTCGCCGGCGCTGCATCCGCCGATCCGCCGCCCGGCGTCTGGCTGGCCCCACCAGCCTCGGCTCTCGGCTCCGGGGGGCCGACTCCTCTCCCTCCTCTGCCTTCCTCTCCCTCCCCTGCCCTACTCCGACAATTCCGCCCCGGCCTGGTGCAGAGACCAAACGAGAGAGGCGGCAGAGCACCGGGGGTCGTTACTCTGCACCGCGGAGGCGGCGGGGCCGGGTTGGGTGACAGGGATGAAGGTTGGTATCGGGGAACTCAAGATTGATCGGCCATGAGCTCCTTTCACGCCCATCATCTCTTCCCTCACATCCCTCCTCTGTTGGCACGTGGAGACTCCTGAATTATCCTTTAGGGTACGCGTTGTGAGAATGGTCGAGGGGCACGAGAGGCAGAACATCCCTCCGGGCTCAGCATCGCGGACTCAACCTCTCCTGGCCTGTCCCCGGGAGCATCCCTGCTGGCAGCAGAAGCATTTCTGCTGGGGACAAAGACTACTTGTGGTTTTGTCTGGGGCTGTGGCACCAGTGCTACGGCGAGGCAGTGCATGGGAGAAGCACCTTCTCCAGAGAAAGCTCGGACGTGGCAGGGCATCCCCCACCTGCTTTGAACTTCATAGAGATGCAGTCTCCTTATGTGAGCTCCGCTGTGTCCCTCCTCCTGCTCGTCTTGCTCAGAGGACCAGGGAACAGCCTGTCACACTTGAACTGGATGTGCTGGAACCAGAATATCTGCAGCAAGTTGAGGGGTACTCAGAGGCACAGCCAAAACATTCATTCTCTTTCCCCTTGCTGTCACCTCCTCCTTCACATGAAGGACCACCAAGGAAGGGTGTGATCTATTGCCTTGTGCGCTGGAAAACCCAGGTCTACTGGGTTTGCAATTCATCACAGACCTTCCAACCACTCTTGGTTGACACTCACAACAGAATCACTACTTCCAGCACTGACTTCTCACCCAGCCCACAGAGGTTCTTAAACCTTCCCTGGAGAGACACGGAAGGACTAGACAGCGTGTCTCTGTTTGCATTGCATAGACAAGTCTTGAGCATACACCTGGTGTTGGGGTGGGGAGATGACCCTGAGCAAGTACAATTGTCATCAACCTCCTGGGGGAGCCTTGAGGTTATGTGGGACAAAGAGTGTCTCGGTTTCACAAAGCCCCTGGATGCAGCTCTGGGATGTACTTCTGTGGACAGAGCTCCCCGTGTCCATCTCTCAGGCTATGGGGCATCTCAGATAGTGGCAGAGCAGGTGACACCCCACAGGGCTGAGGTGCATCCAGGCTCCGGGCCTGGCAGCAGGAGCCCCAGGAGATACTGCCCCTGTTGCCATGAACTGTCTGTGTGTGTGCAAGGGAAGGACTCGTGTGTCTGAAAACACTTGTGTGACCGAGCAGTGAGCCCCTGTCAGGGCACCACTGACTCTTGGCCAACTGACCATCCACCAGGACCCCAGAGGCCATTTTCCAGCACTGCTATGCAGCATGTCATTCCCAGTCTGTCCGTACATCCGGGGTTGCCCCATCCCAGGGACAGAATCCGGCACTTGCCTTTGTTGAACTTCCTCTGCTTGATGATTGCCCAAACCTCTGATTTGAGGTCTCTCTGCAGGGCCTTCCTCTTCCATGAGGCCCTAGAATGTCACCATGGTCCCTTGATTCCATGGGAATCTGCAGTGTTCAGTTTTCCATGTGTTACATGAGGCCCCATATTTGTCACAATGGCACTGAAATGAGAGAGGATCTCCTTTCTAAACGACTTAGCAAATCAGAAGTATTTTCTTAGATAAAAATTATATCCTAATCAACAAAGGGACTTGCTTTCTTGGCATGGTAGTGGTCTTTTCTTTTAATTCTACAATTAGTTTTAGGAGAGAGAATGTAGATGATACATGGAAACTAATAGAGAGTGTATCGTATGCCCATCTCCAAGAAATTAGCTTACATGCCTCAGAAAACTTGTTTAATAAGAGATTGTTCTGTTAAGAAGCAAGTCAATTAAACATTGTTTAAGCAAATGGGAAGTTCTAAGACACATGTCTCAGCTGGTCCTAGAACATTTAGGGGTTAGAGGTCGGATAGGTCAATCAGAGATGCTACGAGGCCTGCTAAGCGAGGAGACCACTCTGCGAAAATGACTGCCCCTCCCAGAAGAAATGGACGCTAGATGGCAGTCTTGCTCCACGAATAAAATCCAAGATGCTGTTTGACCCCAAAATCATAATTATGGACTGTTTGTGAAGGGGAGGGTCTTACAAGTATCACTGTATTTATATTCCAAAATTTATACTGATTCTTTGATTCATGCATGGCAGAGTACCCCCATGAATCCCCAGCTGGCATATTAAAGAAGTGTTCGATCCAATGGTTTCTGGTCATTGGGTTTAATTCTTTTGTTTTACCCTTTTGATTCCATGAAGTTCCAAAGATATCTCAAGGTTTGTTTAATTCCATGAGGTCCTGTACATCCCAATGACATCCCTTAATTCCCTGTTCTTCCGTAGTTTCCCAGGGAACATTTGCTTCCACGATGCAGGGCAGTGTCACGACGGCCACTTGATTCCGTGAGTTCCCCCAGTGTCCCAGCAGTCTTTTGGTTCCATGAGACCCTGCAATGTTGCAGTGGGTTGACCTTGTCTGGATACCAGGTGCCCACCAAGCCGCTCTATCGCTGCCCTTCCCAGCCAGACAGGAAGAGACAAAATATGATGGAAAAATGACTTCTACCTTGAGATCAGGCACTTTACTAAAGCAAAAGCCAAAGTTTGTGTATGCATAAGTGAAGAGGAAAATAGAAAGATTTATTCTCTACCTCCCGTCCATGCGATCTGAAATCATAATTGGCATTGAAAGGCCTTCCTAATTAGGGGCTTTCCGAAATCTGCAGGTGTACCTTTATCTCTAGTTTCTCAAACCTTATGACTAGACACACAGCTAACAAGTATAAACATTACATATTTTCACACAGTCTGTAAGTATAAATATTACAGCTTGCAACTCCTAAAGTCATGTCAAGCAAGGCCTACAGAAAGCAGGAAATATTGTTCAGAGAAATCTCTCTATTCCAGCCACAGCACCTTTGGTGTGGGAGGAATCCTTGTTTGTATGCAATTTTGGGAAAAGAGTTGTGATATGGTTTGTAGCTGGCTCCCTGCCCAGTCTCCAAATTGTACCACAAGAAGTGTCCCGTGCCCCAAACCAAGGGAGAAGAAGGAGAAAAAAATAACCAAGAAAACCAAAACGAAAGAGAGACAGCTAAAGCAATATATGTAAATATATTTACACTTATATTACAGTTATATACAATTGAAATATATATACAGTTTCACAAGGAAAATGGAAGCGGGAAGGGAAAAAAAAGAACAAAACCAAAATAAAATATATATATATATCCTGATCAATAGTCCAAGGTCTATCAACTAAAAGAATTAGCAAAGAATATCTTACTAATCTCCTTGGGACAATGGAGAGTAACGTTGGAGTGACTGCCGGCAACCTCCGCCTCCCAAGGTCGGCAAGGCCTTACCAGGCCTCACTCTCCAGGCCCAGCAGACTCAACAGCAGGGAAACCTGCAACTCCGAAGCCGCCGGAAGGAAAGAGACTTACTAAAAAATCATAGGGAATACCAGGTAATATAGTCGCAGCCTGGAGACTGCATTGGCAGTAAGACTTTCTGTGCTGGCACCTTTGGTATGGGAGGAATCTTAGTGTGTATGCAATTTTGGGAGTCAGTCTGACAGTTGGGAGGCAGAGCTGAAAAAAGGAAAACCCAGCCCTTATCTCAATGAAAAAATCCTGGAAGCTTTGACTTTTTGTTTCAGTTGGTTTTTCAGCCTGGAGATACCATTGGCAGCAAAAGCTTGCTCTGTTAGCAATTTTGGTGTAGGAGGAATCTTTTGCCCTATGCAATTTTGGGCTTTGGGTTGGCAGTTGGGAGGCAGGTCTGAAAACAGGAAACAACAGCCCATATCCCCAGGAAAGAAAGCCTGGAAGCTTTGGCTTTCTGGTTTGTCAGCCTGGGTACTCCATTGACAGCAAGAGCTTTCTGTGCTGGCACCTTTGGTGTGGGAGGAGTCTTCGTCCGTATGCAATTTTGGGAGTCGGGCTGGCAGCTGGGAGGGAGAGCTGAAAACAGGGAAAAACAGCCCTTATCTCAAGGAACGAAAGCCTGAAAGCTTTTGCTTTGTGGTGAAGTTTGTGGACCAACCTGGGCACTCCATGGGCAGCAAGAGCTTTCTCTGCTGGCACCTTTGCTGTGGGAGGAATCTTTGTTTGTATGCAATTTTGGAAGTCGAGCTGGCAGTTGGGAGGCAGGGCTGAAAACAGGAAACATCAGCCCTTATCGCCAGCAAAGAAAGCCTGGAAGTTTTGGCTTTTTGGTGCCACAGTTGGTTTGTCAGCCTGGGCACTTCATGAGCAGCAAGAGCTTTCTGTGCTGGCACACTTGTTGTGGGAGGAATCTTTTTCCGTATGCAATTTTGGGTGTCGGGCTGGGAGATTTGAGGCAGGTCTGAAAAAACAAACAACACACATCTCCAGGAAAGAAAGCCTGGAAGCTTTGGCTTTCAGGTGTACTTGCTGGGTCAGCCTGGGCACTCTATGGGCAGCAAGAGCTTTCTCTGCTGGCCCCTTTGGTGTGAGGAATCTTCATCTGTATGCAATTTTGGGAGTCGTGCTGGCAGCTGGGAGGAAGGGCTGAAAACAGGAATCAACAGCCCATATCCCCATGAAAGAAAGCCTGGAAGCTTTGGCTTTGTGGTGCAGTTGGTTTTTCAACCTACAGACTGTATTGGCAGCAAGACTTTCTGTGCTGGTACCTTTGGTGTGGGAGGATCCTTCTTCTATATGCAATTTTGAGAGTAGGGCAGGCAGTTGGGAGGCAGGTCTGAAAACACGAAGCAACAGCCCTTTTCCCCAGGAAAGAAAGCCTGGAAGTTTTGGCTGGTTGGTGCAGATGGTGGAGCAGCCTGGGCACTGCATGAGCAGCAAGAGCTTTCTGTGCTGGCACCTTTGTTCTGGGATGACTCTTCGTCCGTATGCAATTTTGGGAGTCGGGCTGGCAGTTGGGACGCAGGGCTGAAAACAGGAAACAACAGCCACAATCTTTAAGAAAGAAAGCCTGGAAGCTTTGACTTTGTGGTGCAGTTGGTTTGCCCGCCTAGGGAGTCCTTGAGCAGCAACAGCTTTGTGTGCTGGTACCTTTGTTCTGGGAGGAATCTTCTCTGTATGCAATTTTGGGAGTTGGGCTGTCAGTTGGGAGGCAGGGCTGCAAACAGGAATCAACAGCCCATATCCCCAGTAAAGAAAGCCTGGAAGATTTTGCTTTTTGGTGCACTTGGTATGAGAGCCTGGCGAATCCATGGACAGCAAAAGATTTCTGTGCTGGCACCTTTGGTGTGGGAGGAATCTTTGTCTGTATTCAATTGTGGTAGTCAGGCTGGCAGTTGGGAGTCAGGGCTGAAAACAGGAAACATCAG
>NW_020937581.1:0-8503 GCF_003984885.1 Neopelma chrysocephalum
GATCTGCTGATTTTCTTTAGAAAAGGAGAAATGTGGAAGCGCAGAGACAGCCGAGGCGTCAATTGGTGGCAGCAGGTGGATGAGAAGACAGAGGGAGAGAGGTTGAAGGGAAGAGCAGAGACTGAGATGGGGTCTGCATTTCTTCTTCTTTCTCTCCTCTTTTCCTTAAGACATAAGATCATCTGGAGCGAACACATGCAAGAGAGTAAGTACGAGATTTGCAGCGATTTTTCTCTATTCAGTGGTATTTTCCCACAGGGACCTGAAAAGTCTTTTGTGTGTTTTCTGGGAGGAAGAAGAAGGATGCATATATGATTAGCCGGAATGTCGAGAGGAGGTGGCCCAGGCAGAAATTAAGGACGAGACAGACGAAGTTCATGCTGAGACCTACCTGCCTGTTTGCTGGGAGGGTCAGAAATCAGCACCCTGTCCCGAGAGAACAGAGCTACCAGAAAGGACTCCCATGGGCGAGCAAAGGAAGCAGGAGGACAGAGACATAAACTGCTCTTTCGGTGCCTGAATGCTCTCTCTACTTTTCTCCCTCCCCAAGCAGCAGCCCCTGTGGCTCCCTCAGCCGATGATGGCATTCTGAGCATTGCCTACCTCTGGGGCCTCGCTCATGGGCACGGGCTGTTCTGGGTCAGCTCGCAGTCCCAATTGCAATAGCCTGTTCTGCTGCACACCCACTGCTGGGCTTTTGGGAGCTCCGGGGTTTTTTCCCTGCTGCACCTTTCACATCTTCCCGTGCTGTCCTCAGCTCTCTGGGCTGCTTGCAGCTTTCTTGGGGAACACGTGTCTCCTCCGCCTCTGTGGCTTCTCCCCGTCCTTCTTCATCTGCTTGGGACGAATGCTTCTCTCCCAGCTCCCCAGGAAAGAGAGATGAGCCTTGTTGGGCACCAACCCAGGTTCTCTGGTTGTACCTTTCTCTGCTGGGAAAATGCACAGTGTGAGAGAGAAACGTGGCTCCAGCAGCGCTGCTGGATATCCCAGCCCCAACTGTGGCAAGGACACCATATTCCCTAGGGAACGTGCTGAGGGATGAGAGCAGGGAAGAGGATTAAGATTCAGTAGGTGACCCTCACGCACACACAGGGAGCACACGGGGCAACCACCAGACTGCTGCCTTCGAGTGGTGGGGTTGGGAGAGCCCTGATCCATCCATCTGAAAGGAGAGCTGAAGGGCTGGGGGCTTGGTAGATGGAGACCCTTACTCCCATTCCTTTCTCTAGATCAACTGCAGAGCGATCCCAGGCACCCATCAAACCACAAGAAATATACTGTTCAATTTGGTTACGTCGAAAAGGTTTCTTCGACAAAACTTTTATGATGTGGTGAAAAGCGATGGAATGATGAAAGTGGTAAGAATGGGAGCATTCCAGTGGAAGTGCTGCACTTCTTCAAAGTGTAAAAGAGACTTCTAGGCACGTGGAGCGTCCTGAGGCTTACACGGTCTTCCCAGGTGGGAGAGAAGCATCAAGCACACCCTCCCTCTGCTTCTGCGCTCCTGACATGGTTCTGGACCTCTTATGTATCAGAGCAAAGATAACACATTTACAGGAAGGTGAGGAGTCTGAATTTGTACTGAGAGGATAATGAAGGATGGTCCTGCAACCATCCTTCCTGAGCCCAGGGTCACATGGCTGGAAGTCTCTCTTATTTACTGGCTTTTTTTCCTCTCACCAACTGGAACACTTGGTCTGGCTTGGCTGCACCTCGCTCCATCGCACTGTTTGCTTTCACAGCTTCCTCGGCACACGTCCGAAATGAAGTGTTCAGATCCTTGACGAGTGACACTCCAAGTCTTGCGGACCCTTACTGTGTCTTTTTCACACCCAAGGCAAAGCCAGAACCCTCCTCCTATCCAAACAGAAAGATCTTCATGAACCAGAGAATCGCGGTGCCTGCCTGGAGTGGATCAGAGTATCCAGGAGAAAATGGCTCCGGAGACTTTATGGACACACATTGCAACTGACTTCAGTATGCCCAGATTTGCGCTGCCCTGTGCTGTTTATGTCACTTGACACTCAGGCATTCAGTCGCAAGCTTGTGCTCTGTGTAGGACTGAAACGGCCCGTTTTCATAGGGGCACTACTTTACTCCGCTGTAGAAACAATTAACCGAGGTTTGTATTTCAGCGATAATCCCCTAAAAGCTCCAAAGACGACGGTGTCAATGACTCCGTGTCCGCCCGGGTGCAGGAATACAGCGCCGCCTCCATACGACAGGGATCGGAGAGCCAGGGGACGGTCCAACGACGATCTCCCGACACCGAGAGCCGCCCCACTGGCGCCCGCAGCTCTCTGGGCACTTTAGCAGCGGGTGCCTGGAGCTCGGGTCTGTGACCCGGCAGCTGCCGGTAGAAATGGATAAAATCCCCGATTCCTATGTTGGCGTTTGAGCACTTGATGGTGATTTCACTGCCCTCGGTGGTCGCTGCCAATGAGTCCTGCTGCACCAGTGCTGTGCCTGCACACATTGGTGGGGAGATAAAGAAGAAAAGCCGTCAGAATTGCTTTTGCACTGGATGTCGTTTCCCAGAACAAATGGCACAGAAGCAGTCAGGACCATACGGAGAAGAATTTTAAGAAGATATCAAAGGGTGCAGGTAGTGGAAGTGTTCATCAGTATTTGCTGGAGAGATGAGTGCGGGGAAGAGAGGTGGATTAGTGGAGTCACTGAAGAATGGAAAGCTGCGGGTCTAAGCAAAGCAAGGAGAGAAAGAAAAGTAGGAAAGGGGAAGGAAGGACTGCAGGAGTTCTCTGAAAGACAGAGAGTAAAGCAAGAAAACAGGAACGGCTCGACAACGAAAAGAGCGATGAGTGTTCCGGGAGAATGCTTTAGGGTGTAGAGGGAGGGACGGACGGGAGGATAGTTCGGAGGCAGAGCTCTGTGAAGAACCTGCCAGGCAGGACGGCAGCCTCCAAGGACTTGCACGGCTCCCCCAGCCCCTGCCCCGGCCCCCACGGTCCCCGGCCACCATCCCTGCGCACCCAGCAGAACCGCGGCCAGCGCCACCAGCCCCGCTCTTCGCCGGCGCTGCATCCGCCGATCCGCCGCCCGGCGTCTCGCTGGCCCCACCAGCCTCGGCTCTCGGCTCCGGGGGGCCGACTCCTCTCCCTCCTCTGCCTTCCTCTCCCTCCCCTGCCCTACTCCGACAATTCCGCCCCGGCCTGGTGCAGAGACCAAACGAGAGAGGCGGCAGAGCACCGGGGGTCGTTACTCTGCACCGCGGAGGCGGCGGGGCCGGGTTGGGTGACAGGGATGAAGGTTGGTATCGGGGAACTCAAGATTGATCGGCCATGAGCTCCTTTCACGCCCATCATCTCTTCCCTCACATCCCTCCTCTGTTGGCACGTGGAGACTCCTGAATTATCCTTTAGGGTACGCGTTGTGAGAATGGTCGAGGGGCACGAGAGGCAGAACATCCCTCCGGGCTCAGCATCGCGGACTCAACCTCTCCTGGCCTGTCCCCGGGAGCATCCCTGCTGGCAGCAGAAGCATTTCTGCTGGGGACAAAGACTACTTGTGGTTTTGTCTGGGGCTGTGGCACCAGTGCTACGGCGAGGCAGTGCATGGGAGAAGCACCTTCTCCAGAGAAAGCTCGGACGTGGCAGGGCATCCCCCACCTGCTTTGAACTTCATAGAGATGCAGTCTCCTTATGTGAGCTCCGCTGTGTCCCTCCTCCTGCTCGTCTTGCTCAGAGGACCAGGGAACAGCCTGTCACACTTGAACTGGATGTGCTGGAACCAGAATATCTGCAGCAAGTTGAGGGGTACTCAGAGGCACAGCCAAAACATTCATTCTCTTTCCCCTTGCTGTCACCTCCTCCTTCACATGAAGGACCACCAAGGAAGGGTGTGATCTATTGCCTTGTGCGCTGGAAAACCCAGGTCTACTGGGTTTGCAATTCATCACAGACCTTCCAACCACTCTTGGTTGACACTCACAACAGAATCACTACTTCCAGCACTGACTTCTCACCCAGCCCACAGAGGTTCTTAAACCTTCCCTGGAGAGACACGGAAGGACTAGACAGCGTGTCTCTGTTTGCATTGCATAGACAAGTCTTGAGCATACACCTGGTGTTGGGGTGGGGAGATGACCCTGAGCAAGTACAATTGTCATCAACCTCCTGGGGGAGCCTTGAGGTTATGTGGGACAAAGAGTGTCTCGGTTTCACAAAGCCCCTGGATGCAGCTCTGGGATGTACTTCTGTGGACAGAGCTCCCCGTGTCCATCTCTCAGGCTATGGGGCATCTCAGATAGTGGCAGAGCAGGTGACACCCCACAGGGCTGAGGTGCATCCAGGCTCCGGGCCTGGCAGCAGGAGCCCCAGGAGATACTGCCCCTGTTGCCATGAACTGTCTGTGTGTGTGCAAGGGAAGGACTCGTGTGTCTGAAAACACTTGTGTGACCGAGCAGTGAGCCCCTGTCAGGGCACCACTGACTCTTGGCCAACTGACCATCCACCAGGACCCCAGAGGCCATTTTCCAGCACTGCTATGCAGCATGTCATTCCCAGTCTGTCCGTACATCCGGGGTTGCCCCATCCCAGGGACAGAATCCGGCACTTCCCTTTGTTGAACTTCCTCTGCTTGATGATTGCCCAAACCTCTGATTTGAGGTCTCTCTGCAGGGCCTTCCTCTTCCATGAGGCCCTAGAATGTCACCATGGTCCCTTGATTCCATGGGAATCTGCAGTGTTCAGTTTTCCATGTGTTACATGAGGCCCCATATTTGTCACAATGGCACTGAAATGAGAGAGGATCTCCTTTCTAAACGACTTAGCAAATCAGAAGTATTTTCTTAGATAAAAATTATATCCTAATCAACAAAGGGACTTGCTTTCTTGGCATGGTAGTGGTCTTTTCTTTTAATTCTACAATTAGTTTTAGGAGAGAGAATGTAGATGATACATGGAAACTAATAGAGAGTGTATCGTATGCCCATCTCCAAGAAATTAGCTTACATGCCTCAGAAAACTTGTTTAATAAGAGATTGTTCTGTTAAGAAGCAAGTCAATTAAACATTGTTTAAGCAAATGGGAAGTTCTAAGACACATGTCTCAGCTGGTCCTAGAACATTTAGGGGTTAGAGGTCGGATAGGTCAATCAGAGATGCTACGAGGCCTGCTAAGCGAGGAGACCACTCTGCGAAAATGACTGCCCCTCCCAGAAGAAATGGACGCTAGATGGCAGTCTTGCTCCACGAATAAAATCCAAGATGCTGTTTGACCCCAAAATCATAATTATGGACTGTTTGTGAAGGGGAGGGTCTTACAAGTATCACTGTATTTATATTCCAAAATTTATACTGATTCTTTGATTCATGCATGGCAGAGTACCCCCATGAATCCCCAGCTGGCATATTAAAGAAGTGTTCGATCCAATGGTTTCTGGTCATTGGGTTTAATTCTTTTGTTTTACCCTTTTGATTCCATGAAGTTCCAAAGATATCTCAAGGTTTGTTTAATTCCATGAGGTCCTGTACATCCCAATGACATCCCTTAATTCCCTGTTCTTCCGTAGTTTCCCAGGGAACATTTGCTTCCACGATGCAGGGCAGTGTCACGACGGCCACTTGATTCCGTGAGTTCCCCCAGTGTCCCAGCAGTCTTTTGGTTCCATGAGACCCTGCAATGTTGCAGTGGGTTGACCTTGTCTGGATACCAGGTGCCCACCAAGCCGCTCTATCGCTGCCCTTCCCAGCCAGACAGGAAGAGACAAAATATGATGGAAAAATGACTTCTACCTTGAGATCAGGCACTTTACTAAAGCAAAAGCCAAAGTTTGTGTATGCATAAGTGAAGAGGAAAATAGAAAGATTTATTCTCTACCTCCCGTCCATGCGATCTGAAATCATAATTGGCATTGAAAGGCCTTCCTAATTAGGGGCTTTCCGAAATCTGCAGGTGTACCTTTATCTCTAGTTTCTCAAACCTTATGACTAGACACACAGCTAACAAGTATAAACATTACATATTTTCACACAGTCTGTAAGTATAAATATTACAGCTTGCAACTCCTAAAGTCATGTCAAGCAAGGCCTACAGAAAGCAGGAAATATTGTTCAGAGAAATCTCTCTATTCCAGCCACAGCACCTTTGGTGTGGGAGGAATCCTTGTTTGTATGCAATTTTGGGAAAAGAGTTGTGATATGGTTTGTAGCTGGCTCCCTGCCCAGTCTCCAAATTGTACCACAAGAAGTGTCCCGTGCCCCAAACCAAGGGAGAAGAAGGAGAAAAAAATAACCAAGAAAACCAAAACGAAAGAGAGACAGCTAAAGCAATATATGTAAATATATTTACACTTATATTACAGTTATATACAATTGAAATATATATACAGTTTCACAAGGAAAATGGAAGCGGGAAGGGAAAAAAAAGAACAAAACCAAAATAAAATATATATATATATCCTGATCAATAGTCCAAGGTCTATCAACTAAAAGAATTAGCAAAGAATATCTTACTAATCTCCTTGGGACAATGGAGAGTAACGTTGGAGTGACTGCCGGCAACCTCCGCCTCCCAAGGTCGGCAAGGCCTTACCAGGCCTCACTCTCCAGGCCCAGCAGACTCAACAGCAGGGAAACCTGCAACTCCGAAGCCGCCGGAAGGAAAGAGACTTACTAAAAAATCATAGGGAATACCAGGTAATATAGTCGCAGCCTGGAGACTGCATTGGCAGTAAGACTTTCTGTGCTGGCACCTTTGGTATGGGAGGAATCTTAGTGTGTATGCAATTTTGGGAGTCAGTCTGACAGTTGGGAGGCAGAGCTGAAAAAAGGAAAACCCAGCCCTTATCTCAATGAAAAAATCCTGGAAGCTTTGACTTTTTGTTTCAGTTGGTTTTTCAGCCTGGAGATACCATTGGCAGCAAAAGCTTGCTCTGTTAGCAATTTTGGTGTAGGAGGAATCTTTTGCCCTATGCAATTTTGGGCTTTGGGTTGGCAGTTGGGAGGCAGGTCTGAAAACAGGAAACAACAGCCCATATCCCCAGGAAAGAAAGCCTGGAAGCTTTGGCTTTCTGGTTTGTCAGCCTGGGTACTCCATTGACAGCAAGAGCTTTCTGTGCTGGCACCTTTGGTGTGGGAGGAGTCTTCGTCCGTATGCAATTTTGGGAGTCGGGCTGGCAGCTGGGAGGGAGAGCTGAAAACAGGGAAAAACAGCCCTTATCTCAAGGAACGAAAGCCTGAAAGCTTTTGCTTTGTGGTGAAGTTTGTGGACCAACCTGGGCACTCCATGGGCAGCAAGAGCTTTCTCTGCTGGCACCTTTGCTGTGGGAGGAATCTTTGTTTGTATGCAATTTTGGAAGTCGAGCTGGCAGTTGGGAGGCAGGGCTGAAAACAGGAAACATCAGCCCTTATCGCCAGCAAAGAAAGCCTGGAAGTTTTGGCTTTTTGGTGCCACAGTTGGTTTGTCAGCCTGGGCACTTCATGAGCAGCAAGAGCTTTCTGTGCTGGCACACTTGTTGTGGGAGGAATCTTTTTCCGTATGCAATTTTGGGTGTCGGGCTGGGAGATTTGAGGCAGGTCTGAAAAAACAAACAACACACATCTCCAGGAAAGAAAGCCTGGAAGCTTTGGCTTTCAGGTGTACTTGCTGGGTCAGCCTGGGCACTCTATGGGCAGCAAGAGCTTTCTCTGCTGGCCCCTTTGGTGTGAGGAATCTTCATCTGTATGCAATTTTGGGAGTCGTGCTGGCAGCTGGGAGGAAGGGCTGAAAACAGGAATCAACAGCCCATATCCCCATGAAAGAAAGCCTGGAAGCTTTGGCTTTGTGGTGCAGTTGGTTTTTCAACCTACAGACTGTATTGGCAGCAAGACTTTCTGTGCTGGTACCTTTGGTGTGGGAGGATCCTTCTTCTATATGCAATTTTGAGAGTAGGGCAGGCAGTTGGGAGGCAGGTCTGAAAACACGAAGCAACAGCCCTTTTCCCCAGGAAAGAAAGCCTGGAAGTTTTGGCTGGTTGGTGCAGATGGTGGAGCAGCCTGGGCACTGCATGAGCAGCAAGAGCTTTCTGTGCTGGCACCTTTGTTCTGGGATGACTCTTCGTCCGTATGCAATTTTGGGAGTCGGGCTGGCAGTTGGGACGCAGGGCTGAAAACAGGAAACAACAGCCACAATCTTTAAGAAAGAAAGCCTGGAAGCTTTGACTTTGTGGTGCAGTTGGTTTGCCCGCCTAGGGAGTCCTTGAGCAGCAACAGCTTTGTGTGCTGGTACCTTTGTTCTGGGAGGAATCTTCTCTGTATGCAATTTTGGGAGTTGGGCTGTCAGTTGGGAGGCAGGGCTGCAAACAGGAATCAACAGCCCATATCCCCAGTAAAGAAAGCCTGGAAGATTTTGCTTTTTGGTGCACTTGGTATGAGAGCCTGGCGAATCCATGGACAGCAAAAGATTTCTGTGCTGGCACCTTTGGTGTGGGAGGAATCTTTGTCTGTATTCAATTGTGGTAGTCAGGCTGGCAGTTGGGAGTCAGGGCTGAAAACAGGAAACATCAG
>NW_020937582.1:0-16163 GCF_003984885.1 Neopelma chrysocephalum
CCTGGGGACTCCATGGGCAGCAAGAGCTTTCTGTGCTGGCACCTTTGGTGTGGGAGGAATCTTTGTTTCTATGCAATTTTGGGCTTCGGGCTGGCAGTTGTGTGACAGGGCTGGTAAAAGCAAAAAACAGCATTATCCCCAGGAAAGAAAGCCTGGAAGCTTTTGCTTTGTGTTGCAGTTGGTGTGTCAGCCTGGAGACTCCATGGGCAGCAAGATCTTTCTGTGCTATCACCTTTTTTTTGGAGGAAACTTCGTTTGTATGCAATTTTGGGAATAGGGTTGGTAGTTGGTAGGCAAAGCTGAAAACAGGAAACAACAGCCCTTTTCCCCGTGAAAGAACGCCTGGAAGCTTTTGCTTTGTGTTGGAGTTTCTTTGTCAGCCTGGGGACTCCATTGGCAGCAAGATCTTTCTGTGCTTGCAAAGAAAGGAATGTGTATCAAATTTATATCCCTCAAGTACTGGTTCAGCCAGGAACTTCCAATGGACTCTTTATCTGTTCCGGGAGGGCATTTACTATTTATAGCAATTCTTAGAGGAGACCTGAGTCTGCTAAAAAGCAGATCTCCTGCTTTCTGCCTTGAAGAAAACATCACCACACTTTGTTGAAAATCATCAATATTCCTTTTTTGGTCAGTTCTCTCCCAGAAGCTTTATTGAGAAGTGGATTTATTACTGTGCAGAAATCCTTTGTTAACAATTACATCATATTCAGCACATAAGTTCCTTTTAAAAACAAATACCACCATCCTGCAGACGTTGGCCCATCCATTAGCTTTCAGCTATGTTAACACAGCATTACAGAACATTAACTACAAAGCAGAACATTTCTGTGTGAGGGAGCAGATGGGAGCTCAGTGCTATGTATGTTCTATTCTCAAGCGGATTTTAAAAATCAATCCCCTCCCTGGGGGAACCCACAAATGACCTGTATAAATGCAAAGCCAGTAGCCAAAAAGCCTCTGTGCCAAGAGCAGAGGCTGGAGGGGCTGATCTACCCTCCTCAATTTTCGAACTGCCTGAAGATGGGATAGATCCTTTCAGGTGCTCTCCAGACCTACTGTGTCATCACTCTTCACCCCCTAATGAGTTGAACCTCACACACTCTTGCTCTTCTCTCTCCTCTACTGGGTGGACCAGCTTTGATTATCAGGAGATAGAAAGTATGAAGATCTAGTTGTTACATTCCCAGAGTGCCTCAGATATTTACACCATTTCCATTTTCTTCCCTCATAAATCGATCTAATCCCACTCTCTTTTAATTCTTACCTCTCTACAGAATGAAGAGCATGGAAAGATTCAGCAAAGTCTCCATCTCATTTAATAACCACTTTCTCCCTAGCTTTATGAACCAGCGAAGCTGAGGTGAAAAAGCCTGTTATTCCTCTTGAGTTATCCCACATTACTTGATTCTTTGCCAGTTCTATTAATTGAACAGATTTTTTTGATTTAGATTAATTTGAAGAGGTGTTTGCTTTACTGTTTCTTCTGCCTTCATTAGAATTTGAGAGGCATTTGATGATAAAGTCTTATTATATTCATCACAGAAATTTCAAAATCTGACATTTTATAGATCATCAATTCGATGGGAATTAAGTTCAGAGTACATTGTAATAGGCAATATATCTCAATATCTAAATTTAACATGCCGTGGCTCTATATACAAGAATCCTCTCTGGCACAGATTCTCATAGCCCTGTTGATGCCAGAGAAGTGACCTGAATTTAGCAAGACCAACGTTTTTCTTGACTTTGTCATTCTTGTTTTTCTTGACAGTGTCATTCTAGTATCATGTTGAGCAAAAAATACATAGTTGCAAAACCTATTTTAGATGATCAAAGCACTATAAATATAACTGATTCAAAAAAGCCATGCAAGCAATACTAGTGCAACACCGTGCTGGATGATGCAAGTGTGCTCTTATCAGTTGTTTGTATCTTTTATAACTTTAAAAACATCACAGATAAAAATAAGTCAGCTCATACACATAAAGCATTAAAGCAGTTACAATAGCAGAGTACAATGGAAAAGCAAAAAAGCAATTACCAGGCTGTTGGTTTTAGAACATGCTTGAGAAATGTCTGAAGCCATCACAAGACCTTTCAACAAATGAAACTACCAGAAATATCTATTATCAGTTCCAATAACTGCTGGTGCTGTGCAAACACATATATAGAGAAGCACACAAATTATTTAAACGACACTACCTTGGAGTTTAATGTGTTTGCATTTCTTGCTGCAGGCACACCACAAGACTGCTGTCATAAAATATCCCTCATTTACCAGTTCTTTCTCACCAGCTGGGTAGTTTCTTGAATCCATATTATGTAGGCAGCCTTCATGTTGATGGCTGCATTTTTGCCTTATAGTTCTATATTTCTGCTTATGACATGAGCAGAAAAAAAAAAATCTTTCACTATAAACCGTAGTTACTCCCAACTGGATTAACACAGTACTTCCCTCTTCTAATTTGGTTTGTTTTATTATTAGGTAAAAATTTGTTTTGTTTTATTATTTCATGTGTATGCTGGTGTTAGTTTAAGATAGTTTGAGTCCTAAAGTTGCTTCTACAGCTGAAAATTATTACATTAGTATTAAAAATTCATGAAACATCAGCTACAGAATTGAGTACAATAAACGCAGAAGCCAATTGCACTTTAAAATTACCTTTGTGAATTATCTGTATGTGCCTTGTGATCATTTTTTTTACATGCAGATTCTCTAAATCTGTCATGCTACACACATTTAGGATTGAAAAATTAACAGAGATATTTGAACTCAACTAAAAGCACTTTGGCAAACCAAAAGAGGATTCTTATTAACTGTTTTCCAAGCATCCAAAGCGACTGGACTCAGTTGGCAGAGCTGTCCCCACATATTTCTTTATCCCTCCACTTTTGTCTCTTTTCCATGCTCTTGAAGTAGTCTCCAAAGGAAAAGAAAGACAGCTAAGGAAGGACAAGCACTAAAACATTACCATTACAAGTTACTCCTTCAGTCCTGCTTCTTCTGAAATCTACAGAGAGATGAGACATAGTAGGAAGAGTCAAAAAATCAGGACTGAGTGGAAAGATGGAATAAGATGGAAAGTCCAGGTGTGTCAGAATAGAATCAAGAAATAACTCGAGAAGAGTCAAGAAATAATTAACCACATGGAGGTTTTCCATAGATTCATCTCATTGTTATGATCAATCATTCTGAAATAAAAGTGTCAGGAAAGAAAAAGACCCAAACATAAGCGATCACCTTGAAAACTAATAACATGAGAAAGCACACAAAATTAACATGTTTGTAAAAATTCTTGTTAAAAATATGTCCAAGAACAAGTCAAAGTGGGCCCCTGTTTGGTAGTAACTGTATTTACAGAGAATGTAGGGGATTCTTCAGGTTTGTCATTTACCAGTGAGAAAAAAAAGGAAATCTCCCAAATGAAATACCAGCATTAATGAATGTTATGGTCCTTTCATTACTCTTTTTCCTGAGCCTTAAACAGAAAACAGGCAGACCATCTCTTCTCTGTATACCGGGTAAAAAAATAGAAAAGGAACATCTGAGAAAAAGTGCTACCAAAAGATGGAAAATAATGGGATGAGATCTGTTCATTTGGGATGTGTCTGAGGATGGCCCTGTAGGCTTAGGTGAATATTTGAATACATAGATATTGAAAATATTGCACCTGCTGAGAGTCTGATCAGTGACACTTTTAAAGAACTTAAAATGCACCAGTTTATAAACCCACAACCTTCACCAGCTAGACTAGAATTCCCTAAGACCCACAGTTTTCCCATGGATTGTTTCAAAAAGCATTTTCCAAATGCTGCAGATTACATGTGTAACCTTTCTTGCTATCTTAAAAGTTTTGGGCTTCCCCTACTTTGGTCCCGAGTAAGTTATTTCAATAGAACAATCTAAATTCCTAATGATTAATTCCTGACTTTTCTTTGACAGGAATAAAGTCAACATGATGGAAAAAACTAAAACTCTTGGAAGAGACAAAACTGAAACACTTTGGAGAAGTGATAGAGATACCACAAACACACTTATCTACAAAACAAACAAACAAAAGTTCAGACCTGAAGGATCAGGTGTTTCCTCAGCAGTATCTGCAGAAAAATTCTCTTATTGTCCAAGAACACATTGCTCCCCATTCCCAGGAGACTCAGAGTCACTGAACATGGGTGAAAAGTAGGAAAAAATAAAGTAATTAAGCAGCCTTGTATAAAATGGTGTAAATGGAATTTCAGGCTTTTGTATCTAACAATGTTATAGGCCTTTCCAAAGTCTTCAGAAATTCTTTTAGATAGCATTGAAATCATATGTTTAATTGAAATAAATTACTTGGTTCCTAAATAGAAAGGACTCTCAGAATATAAAATTAGTCTTCACTTGATCTCAAACAGTCAAAGCATTCTATGGAAACATGGCAATGGAGCCATTGCTCACAGGCATAACATTCAGCACCAGATGAAATCTGCTATGCCAGGAAGTTTAAGTTTGCAAGATCAGAAATCAGTTCCTTGAAAAAGTCCCTACTGCTTTCCTAACAACAACAATGACAAAAAGATAAAATCAAGTCAGTGACAGTATCTTTTATGAGAAAAAACCCTAAACAAACAAACATCTAAAACACTATGAAAGACTCAATGCAGTATATAATTAGAAAATGAATGTTGGATACAGCTCAAGGCCTTCCAGCTCAAAAACTAACCTTGGCCAAATCACTTCATGCCTTTCTTTTTTAATCTGTTTAGGTAGGAAATGAGAATAAAGGCTCTCCCTTCACAACAGCTTATCCAAAATGTTTACAGAGTGTTTGGAGATCCTAGGGGATAAATCAGCACATAAAAGTATAATATTTTTATTGCAATGGACAGGTGTATTTTATCACCTGCTGGATAATTCAGAGTGCAGAGGATAAAAGAAAGTGCATCAAAAGAGAAGTCCTCATGTCCATGAGCTGCCGTCCATGTAAATGTGTCAAGCTACAGTCTCCTCATGCCTCAGCTACTTAATAAAAGGCACACAACCAAGCCAGCACTCTGAGCTGAATGACTTTAACTTATTAATTCCTCATGGACAAGATAAGGAGACAGGAAACCTCTGAAGCATATCAAAATTCCATAGTTTTTAAAGTGTAAGCTGTTTTCAAGTTTAAGGTCTTCTAACCCTGCATAGTCATGCCAGACATTTGGAGAGCTCTGTCAACACCTGAATGTCAAACAGACATCTCTTAATTTTTTTATTTTGCTTCAATTTGCCTTGAGACAAGGAAGAACTATCCAACAGTCAGCTGAACAACTTGATAGTGAAGAAAGAAGAGAAAAGACCCTGGCAAGATTCCGCAGTTCAGTAATGGGAGAAACTGGAAAGAGCAGTGGCCAAGCTTTGTGAATGAGCTGTGAACAACAGGACAGGCATTTAGAACAGTAAGACTGGTTTAACTCTGTGTAAAGGCACAGAGTTTACAGAATTAACTGTGAGTTGAGGGGGTCTGTGATCCAGCTACCAGCAACCTGTTCCCTCAGGTTTCCTCTCCAAGGCAGGAAACTGTCCCTCTCCACTTACTCTCAGACAAGGTCTTCAGAGAAACTGCAAAACTCTGGGGCAATCTTTACTCTTCTTCAAAAAAAATTGTTCACTATGAAAGCTATTGAAAGACATTATTGCATTAGTTGCAGCTTGATTCTGGTGACTTTATGACAGAATTCCAGAAATCACAGATTTGTTGCCCTGAGCAATTTTACCTGGATCGTTCTCCGGGCTTTACCTAAAGCAGCATCCAACACTGTCGTAGATTATAAGTATGGGAGCAGCAATTCATTCAGAAATAGAAATTTGTTGCTGACAGCCAAAAATACTGTGCAATAAGCAGAATTCTTTCCTCATCTGCACTGGTATTATACAATTCAAGTAACAAGCTCAGTGAAACAGCTTCTGATTTACAGCAATTCAGAACAGATCGTATTTACAACAAAGCCCTCAGACCACTAAGTGCAGCTCACAGAGCACCTTGGCTGTGCAGAAGCAAAACAGGGATAAATCATATTCAGGTTCTGTATCTCAATAAAAACCCATCCTGCTTTGCTCCATGACTTCTCCCCATCAGATGCACGTGTAGATGAATTCCACTGATAACACTCCTGCTCCATGTAAAGGTAATGCCAATTCTTTGAGGGTTGTGGCATATTATATTCTTTTTTTTGAGACTGGTTCCTTATGTTCCCCTACTTTTCAGCAGCAGCTGCCTTAGTAGTTCAGCCACTACTGCTAAGATAAAGTGATTGTTAAGTAGAGCCTGTAGAAGAAATAGGTGCACTTTATTGAAATGCAGTCAATACTACCAAAATAAAATATTGACTTGCTAGTAGACAGTCTTGCTTCAGAATGGCAGACCAAGTGATGATTACACTTTTTATGTTCATTCTTTGGATAGGCAGACTGTTTTAACTTGTGCCAGAAGTGAATATATAAAGGCACTCACCTGCTAGAATTAACTCAGAGTTCAAGGGAAGTAGACTGAAATTCCCTCATTATAAACAGCTTGACATGTAAGTGTGTTACAATCCTTAAAAAGGAAGGAAAAGGGCTGGAAAGAGAAAACAAGATATATTTTTTGGGCACACCATAAGCTGTTGAAAAGGTAATAAAGCTTCTCTGACACGACTGCATCCTGGAAGGATTTGGTATTTCTATCATTCGGACAGACCATCTTACTGTGGTGAAATTAAAGATATATAACTTGAACATGAGAGTGAAGACAGGGTTAGCAGAGATAAACATTGGGAAGCTTTCTGAAATCAGACAGGGCAGATTTTGCAACAGAAGAGAAATTCTCAAAACAGGAACCAGAAATAAACTCAAGAGCCTTATCACTATTCTCCCTACCAAACAGTCACTTCCATGGGTGACGAAAGCCAAGCTTTCTCTCCTGAGTAAAAGAGTCCAAGAAGTCAAAAAACACCCCAAGAGAGAATGAAGCTCTCTCTCCAGCTCCCAAAATATTATCAGTGTCCTCACCAGTTGTTCTGCTCATAAGACCCAAGCACTCAATATTTCTAAATCTTTTTTGCTGGTATGATATAAACGTCTGAACCCTCTTCTTTGCTTGTGTCCTAAAGATGAATCTGACCAGGATATCTGACTCTCAGTCTTCCTGATATATTCACTGAAAATAACTTCATCTAATGTAATCTTTTTATTACTACTGTAAAGCACTTCCCTCTTTCTCCAGGTCACAGGCAGAAGGCTAAGTTGTTTGAATGCCTGAGACGGTCCTAGGAACACAAAACTCCAGCAAGCATTAGTAGAGCTTCATATATAATCAGCAGCATTCTCAGCTCCAAGGAAATCTGATTTGCATCAGGCTACCACTGCAGCGAAGCCAAGAAAGGTCCTGCAGAGATGCACAGCTTCAATAAATCCAGAAGCTATTTCAGAAATTAAACTGAGGGTCATTTTCTGCTCCTGGTTGTGTTGGAGTAATGGCCCTGCAATCGGTGGAGTTATTCTTGCTTTATATCATACCTGGGAGCATAATCTGGCCATCAGTTTCTAGAACCAGGCTCCATTCTCTAGAGAATTTTGAAATATTTCTAAGGTTGTTATTTTTAAACTTGCAGTAACAAAGAACAGAATACAGTCTTTGGGAAGTAAAATATTTCCTCCTCCCAAATGAGGGTGTTAAAAGCAGGTCTTCCTTGTGTGGCTCTAAGAAAAATCCAAAGACATGCGGAAAATGGGAAACAAAAGCAAAATCTCCAGAAGTTTGAAGGGCCATAAACCATCACTTTTCAAATAGTTAATCAACTTCCATCCTAAAGTTTGGGGGAAGGGAAAAAAAAGACAAAAGAAACCCCCCCCCAACAAAAGACCACCCACTTTCTATATCCGTTTATCACCAAAAAAGACATTCTGGAATGTTATGAAGTGTGCAGGGTCAAAGGAATGCAAGGAGACAGAATACTTGAGTATCTGAAATGCCAGTCTAACCTTGTCCATTTATTACAATAGCTGGCACCTCACCAATGCATTCAGGTAAATCACTAGGCATGGCTATTTAAAAAAACCCCAAACAAAGGAAAAGAAAATCCTTTCTGTGCTACAAATCCTTGTGAAATATGCAAAACAAAAGAAGAAAAGCAGATTGCTGTCTGGAGAGCAGGGGCATACAGAAATTTTTACATCACAATCCCAGCCTCACCTCTTGTTTTTCCAACCAAAGTGAAACAGGTTTGTGTCCTCTACTGCTGCTGAGAACTGAAACAATCTCACAGAGTCTGCCTGCAGCAAAACAAGATGAAAGCAGCATTAGGATCAATCCAGGTCATTTTGGCTGTTAAACCAATATAGCCACTTTTCATTTCCTAGCCAGAGCCAAACTAAAAGAGCCATTACAGGTTGCTCTGGTTACATCCATCCTTTTGTTGGAAAGACAAACCTCCTTGTCTTCAGCCACTGTAATCTGTTAAACAACTCTACCCACAGGAGTTGCCCACCTTTCCACATGTAAAGATTATGACTGTAAGTTCTACCTTCTAATCACAGATAAAACAATTGGAAAGTCAAATAAACAAGCAAGCAAACACCATCACCTCTTTTGAGGTCAGAGATCATCCAATACAAAGCAGAAAGAAAGCCATAGAAAGAATGACTCATTTTATGTTTATTTTCTTTTCTAGTGCAGTGCATATCTACAGGTGATGCTGGGTTATACCTAATATTGACTTGTGCTGGGTATTTTGATCTTACCTCATTACTCAGAGGAAAAAATGCCTACATCTATATCAGACACAGAAGAGCAAGAGACCTCCATTGGCTGTTACAAATCATGGTGCAATTAAAATGATTCATCATAAGCGATCACCAGGATTTCATTGCAGAAGACTGCAAAAAAACCCCAGAACTACTTTCATGCGGGCACTAGAAAACTGTGCCAAAACACACATGCTTCAGATAGCAGTGTGTTTTAAGCAATATTTAATATTATCATTTTTATGGTAAACCTGAAGAGAGAGATATGAAACCCACTATATGCTACATCAGGGGTTCAATCAGAAGGGGACAAAGGTCAAGATAAACTTCTTTATTCCTATCACTAGACATTAGGAATGCCATATAAAGCAAAAAATTAATGTATTCAAAATACAGTCTGCATATAGGCTGGAAAAGCAAGGACCTAGGTATACTCTAAAATAAACGAAAATAATTTTTCTTAAAGACAGAACAACAACAAAACCAACCAAGCAACAAACAAAACCAAACAAGCAGTGCTGAAACAAAGCATAGCACAATTAAGCCATAAAGCAAGACCAATTATAACAGCTGTAGCCTGAAATAATTGTCTAAGAAAGACCATCCAGGAGCATCCTGTCCTGACAGTGACACTATCACAGGGGATAGGACCCAAAAACCTAAATGTCAGACTTGAGCTTTACACACCAGTAAAGACTGAGGGTGACAAGACACTGTTTTGCAATTGATCTTCATTTACCATCATGTAAAGGGAGGCAAAGCCTAAGCCTTAAAAAGGCAGGGATCAGAACCTAAAGGATCTCTCACCTTGAAAAGAGTAGGAAAAGTGTTCAACTACAGACTCATTTTAATGAGGAAATAGACTGTCAGTTATTTTTTTCACTTTCACAAAATAGATATGAGAATGGGGAGAGATGGATACTTCAGCTGACATTCAGTAAAATATGTCTTAATTTCCTGAACCAGTTGCCACAAAAATATTGGTAACTCTGAGAATGCTGAGGTGTGCTGGCTGATAAAATCAAAAGGATTGTAGGACCAAGCTACTGTGCTAGTAATTGTTTATTAGCAAAACATACAGAGAGAAAGTGGTTGAGGCTGAAAATAAAAACAATAAAAAAGAAGAAAGATATAAAAAACGGGAGTAGAGTATATCTAAAGAAGACTTCCTACGAAAACTACTTGTTCAGGTAGAAATCTTCCCTCTTTCAGAAACTAAGTTTCAAGAACCATCTGGCATCTACGAATTGGAACCTCTCCAACCACAGAATTTCAAGGACAAAGTATCCCCATTATGATGCAAAACCTGTCTTTTATTATCTTAATAATATCCAACATCTTAATCCATCTGAACTAATCAGATATGAACACACAGCTTTATATGGATCCACACAAGGCAAAATTTATGTTTATTATATACCTGGCTGACAAGCAATTTTTTTTCTGACCTTTTTGTTGAGAGAAAGGTACACCTGTCTCTCACACCCAGTATTCCCTCATTCTGCAAACTCCACGTAACCTACATATAAATTAAGATGCCTAAAATAGTTGCTTATAGCTATCAAGCTACTACTTATAACCACCCTGAAAGAGTTAGGATTAAATGCAGGGAATCATTGATGCTAAAGAAGTTTCTCTTTACCAGGTTGGAGATAATAAACAGCAGGGAACCCTTTCAAACCAATGTCAGAGTGCAATAGGCACAAAGTTTTATTTCCCTGCAGCAAGCAAGTACTTGCTGTACTTACAGCCATATGTCTTATGTTCCTTGCAGAAGCAATTTCCCCCTTCTACCTTTGAAAATAGTATAGAGAGCTCCTGTCAGCATTGGGGTGACGTCCTATGGGCTTGGGACAAGCAGCTTTTCTGCAGTTACTGCTTTAAGTATCAGTGTGAAGATTAACTACAGTTAGACTGTACAGGAAAAGTGAGGGAATATGGAAAACCATGGGATGCCAATGGGAAGAAAGAGTTAAATAAGAGTAGCATGGAGTTTAGTAAAGGGGCAACGAGTAATTTGGGAAAGAACACCCCAAATCACCCCAGCAGCGCTGGTGAGTGATGCAGCCACATAAGCTCAAAGGAGGAGAAGGTAAATTTTCTACAGGTAACCAGAAGAGAAGAGAAGGTCACAGGCAGGCAGGATACAGGCAGGAGAAGGAAGAGTACTGGGAAGTACTGCAAAAGAGTACTGGGAAGACCATGTTAATTCCTCTATTTTGGCTCCTGCCCTCGGGCATCTCTTTCAGAGAAGAGCTGTAGCCAGCAGGGGAAAACAGAAGGGCATCATGTTGCTCTCTTCCACAGTCTCCATGAGGCAATCACAGGTACTCAGTATTCCAATTAGTATTAAAGTGAATCTGGCTCCGTGCAAGTGAGGCCACTGTCTCCTGATTTGGATTTAGTCCAATGTTTCTAAGACAGAAAGCAGATGGTTTTTAGCTTAATTCTCTGACAAAAGAAGAACCTTTAAAGTGATGCTGCATAAGAGCCCTGTAAGACATTTGTTTATAAGCACTTTCCTTATATTTGAATAAAACAGCCTTTATGGACTGTTCTCACCTTTGAAAGACAGGGCATATGCTCCAGTCAAGCTTCTACTTGTTCTTGTTTCATTATTTCTGCAGACATAGGACAGAACATTGAATAGTACACTCTGAAGCATCCTAAATAAAGCTAAGCTTAACACTGACAAAAAAGAGGAAAAGAGAAACAGAAAACATTTACTGAAGCAGTAGCCAGGTATAGTGCACAAAATTCATTAACCTACAAGTTTTTTCATTCACCCATGCAAAATAGCAAAGATTTATTGTTCTGATGAGAGGAATGAAAATCATAGAATACCAAAAGGGAAAGGAATAGCTTTTCTTTTGAAAAGTGCCAAACCCTCACATTTACTCATCGAAATTGATGCCTAAAGTCAGTGTAGTTGTTTCCTTGATTCAGCCATTTCTGGATCACACATTATGTGTTTGATTTTCTGAAAGACAAAGCACATATGCTTAATCAGAGATGTATATGAAGCATATACTTATGTATATAAAAAAATGAAGAGCTTCAGCTCGCATGGAAATCATATCTCAAGCTGCGATCTGTATATCTGATGCAACACCTTAAAAATACAATTAATTATACAAAATAACTAGTTATAAAGATTCATGAAGTAGGGGTTTCTATAACTTGTATTCCAAATTCCTGTATTAAAGGGATTTTAGATTGTTTCATTTATATCTTTATGCTCATGAGTTTTAAAAGCAGGATGTGCACATATATCTTTTCTTATACATACGTGGTTGCTTTCATTGTCTTTTGACTTCTTGGCTACAATTTACAAATTTTCTGACAAGACATGTTAGTAATTAAATCTTATTTCAGTTTAGCAAATGAATTATGCATTATCACACTTGAGTACAGCAGACTGAGATAAAAAATACTTGGAGCCTGTAAGCAACTATTCCTCAGAGCTAATTATTCTCTTTCTTAATTTGATTTTTCATGGTTAGTTCAGAATCCAGTGAAATGGAATTACATGAAAACAGATCCTGGTGTGGCGAAGAGTTGTGCAGATCCATGCTCTCTCCTTTTCATGCTAGGAACACTACACTAAATATCTGTGTTCATAAGGTTTTATGGAGAGTTTTCCAAATTCAAGCGTCAGAGAAAAGTGAGAGCTATTCTAAGTGATTCCATAGAATATCATTTTCCACAGTTCCTCTTACAAAATGCATCCCCCTGAGAGGCCTCTCCCTTCTCCCTTAGGTCAGGGTGAATTGAGAACTGTTGGTTTACTTGGATGTAGCATTAGTGGAAAGGGTGAGCTGGACATTAATGACTACACAGCATTAAATATCTTCCAAAATCAGTTACCAAGACACATAAGGTTTAGCATTTGCAATGGATTTTTTGGTATCTCCACATTCATTAGTAGTACAGTTAACAAATCAAGAGGCTCAGGTGGTCCAGACTAGTCGGCAGCCCCAGAAAAAGGGTGGGATTCTTGCTTGATACACCCTCTGAAAGGACTGTATAATCACATATGTTCCAATTTAACAGGTTACCCTTAGGGTTTTTTAAAGTTTGCTCTCCTAAAAAGACCAACCAATCAACCAGAAACCTCCCCCCCAAAAAAAATCCCCAAACAAACAAAACAACCCCAAAAAAATCAACAGCTAAAGGAATAAAAGCCTCACAGACTCTGTGTTTGTCAATTATCAAACAGGTCACCTGACCTTTATTGATAACATGCCTAAATTTTCAAGAGCATGTAAATAAACTGCAAAACTGAAGTGTACTTATCGCACTATTATTAAACTTTAATCTGTTACCTTTGCAAAATCAGTTGTTCAAATCTTTAGGAAGTGTGTAGGGAGGGAAAAAAGGTTAATCCTTTCCATGCCGTTACTTAAAAGGCTTCCCTATATTTAGAGAACAACCATTTAGTTAATTAGTTTCTCATCATCTTAAACCTGAAGGACCAGAATTCCACAGAAAATACTAGAATCTGTAGTAGAATAAGTGTAAAGTAAAGAATTAATTTTCAAGTAAAGCTTGAAAACATGAACTTTGAAGATCTGAATATCCACCAAGAAACCAATATTCAAGTGGGGTTTTTTGGAGGCATGTAATAAGGCTGAAATAATTTATTTTTTTTTATATTTTTTAAAGCCATAAATGTGCAGAACTAGGTATGGGAGAATGAATGTTCATATTCCAAAGGTAGAATGGACAGTCCTCCAAAAAATATTTCTTTAGCATGACAAGTTATACATCTAAGCTTACGTTTTTTGACTTTTGGAATCATAATCTGTATTTGGTCATTCTCTCAAGTCTAAAATTCTACTCAGTCTCTCCTCTCTTAAATGGGAATTCTCATCTGTCTTTCCTTTTTTATTCTCTTGCTGCTCAAAACTCTTCCCTACATCTCTCAAAAGCTTTAAACTGTAAGGTCACCTCTTCATCATCTTAATCCTAATGGCTGGACTCCAGCTTCTCCTGGTTTTTACTCCCTACTGACACCTCTTTCACTTGCTTGACAGAGACAAAATATTCAAATTGAAACAACAAATCCAATATTCATGAAAATGTGTGTTACTTCAAGCGTTAGCAAATGGCCCTTGTTGTGCAGGGAGTCAGATCAGACTCCCATAAATGATCCCTCTGGCCTTTGAACATAACCTCATCATCCAGGTGCTCAACAAGAAGAGCATGATTTTAAGCCACACCAAAAAATAACTTTATTAGGAAAATAACTTTAAGAAATCACACTTTGCTTTGAGATCCAAAACCTATTTCATATATTCAGAATTCGAAATCCTGGAAAGCTCTCTTTCCCTTTAAAAAAAACCCAACAGCACCACCTTTGAAAGGAAAGCAAAATCACCTGTCAAACTGATGGTTGTCATGGGATTAAATATTGCCTTGTCTAACTGAAATCTGATTCAAATGGCCTGGATATCAGGATTTGATATGTTGCATTCTTAAATACAGGCATAAATATTTTTTTTCCATGCAATGTGATTGTTTGGGACTGAGGCTGAACATGTTTTCATATTTTAGCTGATGTTTCTCTTTTGGCTTAGATTTATTAGTAGCCCCTTTGCTGCTAAATTCTTGGATGAAGGTAAATAAAGCTATAACAATATATTCTGCACAGCAATCTGCTGTGAAAAAAACCCTTGGATTTCTGGTAGTAAAGAGTGAATGTACTATTGATATTAATTTTCTTATTCCTATCCAGAATGCACAAGACTTTTAATAACTTAAGTGAACAGAAGTCTAAAACATGATCAAATAGAAAAGAAACTACAGAAATTGAGCACCAATAGCGATTTTGTATTAAAATGAAGACTGTTATACCTTAAACACCATGTTAAAAAAAAAATCCAGTTCACACATTTCAGCCCAGTCAAAAGAAACACCAACAATTACCAGTATATCTCTGATTCTCTAGATCTTTCAGATTTCTCTAATTCGTGCCATTTCATACCAATCGATATATTTGTATTATCTGAAAAGCAGGTCTGCTATAATTAGAGTATCAAAATAATACATTACTGTGTGAAAATAACACACCACCAAAATGAATACATCACTGAATATTCATATGTGAGTGTAAAGACCAATTCAAGCACTGCTTATATTTACATTGGCCTGGTCATGACTGAAGGAATCTATTAAAACATTAAAAGAGATTTGGGTTGGCCAAGTAAATCAGAATCATGCATAATTTCACCTGTTTGAAATAAGCAAATAATAAAAGTAAATTAACTTGGTAAACAAATAAGAGAGCCAGTAGCAAGTCATCTGACCTGTTGTCCCCTCAGAGCTCATTACTCACCTTTCCTTCCACAGCAGATGACAGACCAGAAAAGACATTTAATCTACACATACCACAACCAAGAGAAGAGCTTTATTGAATAATTATGCACAAATGATGTTTTCAGGTAATCAGCAATGCTCAATAAACACAGACCCATTCTCCTCAAGAGTATATTAATTTTGCATTTTATACCACAGGTCTTCAGCAAACCACAAACAGAAGATACTGTACTTCTTTGTGGAAGCTTTTGTGCAGCATAAAAAAAAAGAGTAATTGAGACAAGAAAGTGCTATAGAAATGTCCTGGATTTATACTGAAATTATTATGGAAATCTGTGCAATTTGTTAGATAGAATCTTGTTTTAAAATGCTGTTAAAGTATCCTATAGAAATTAAGGTCATATATAATATTTTTATTAAACACTACAGCATGGTCCAATTTAAGATTGGAGCTTTTCCATTAATAAGATGACTTACCTGCAGTTGTCCTAGACCCTATGCATGCCATATGCAATATCTTATATGTTTTTAACTTACACATTTAACATATATATTATAACATTATATGTACTAAATGATCTATATGTTAGATATTTATTATTTGAAATTTGTTATTTACATATTTAGTGTATAAATAATCTAAATAATCTATTGTCATGGTTTGAGAGCCCCAAAATCCAATTCCCTAGTTCTAGCCCCCCTCCCACATCTCAACCCCAGTGTGAGATGGGTTTCCAGACACCACACAAGACTTAAAATGGGGGGAAGGGAATATATTACAAGACACTGTACAACAAATAAATAGTATAATACATCATATACAATCTTAACTATCTCTACCATGACATACAGTATTTACAGTCGATCAAATCTCTTCTCCCTTCCAAATAAAAGTCCAGGAGGGAAGAAGGGAAAGATCCTTTCCTCTCTCAGACCAGCAGTCTCTCTAAGGCAGCAGTTTCTCTCTGTCTTCCATGCAGCAGTTGTAGCTGGATCTCTGCCAGTACACACGAGGGGATATCCAAGCCCCTCGGCCCTTCGCCTCCAATGAGGGTCTTCTCTTCCGTGGGCTGCGTAGCAGGGACAAGACTCGCCT
>NW_020937583.1:0-16161 GCF_003984885.1 Neopelma chrysocephalum
CCTGGGGACTCCATGGGCAGCAAGAGCTTTCTGTGCTGGCACCTTTGGTGTGGGAGGAATCTTTGTTTCTATGCAATTTTGGGCTTCGGGCTGGCAGTTGTGTGACAGGGCTGGTAAAAGCAAAAAACAGCATTATCCCCAGGAAAGAAAGCCTGGAAGCTTTTGCTTTGTGTTGCAGTTGGTGTGTCAGCCTGGAGACTCCATGGGCAGCAAGATCTTTCTGTGCTATCACCTTTTTTTTGGAGGAAACTTCGTTTGTATGCAATTTTGGGAACAGGGTTGGTAGTTGGTAGGCAAAGCTGAAAACAGGAAACAACAGCCCTTTTCCCCGTGAAAGAACGCCTGGAAGCTTTTGCTTTGTGTTGGAGTTTCTTTGTCAGCCTGGGGACTCCATTGGCAGCAAGATCTTTCTGTGCTTGCAAAGAAAGGAATGTGTATCAAATTTATATCCCTCAAGTACTGGTTCAGCCAGGAACTTCCAATGGACTCTTTATCTGTTCCGGGAGGGCATTTACTATTTATAGCAATTCTTAGAGGAGACCTGAGTCTGCTAAAAAGCAGATCTCCTGCTTTCTGCCTTGAAGAAAACATCACCACACTTTGTTGAAAATCATCAATATTCCTTTTTTGGTCAGTTCTCTCCCAGAAGCTTTATTGAGAAGTGGATTTATTACTGTGCAGAAATCCTTTGTTAACAATTACATCATATTCAGCACATAAGTTCCTTTTAAAAACAAATACCACCATCCTGCAGACGTTGGCCCATCCATTAGCTTTCAGCTATGTTAACACAGCATTACAGAACATTAACTACAAAGCAGAACATTTCTGTGTGAGGGAGCAGATGGGAGCTCAGTGCTATGTATGTTCTATTCTCAAGCGGATTTTAAAAATCAATCCCCTCCCTGGGGGAACCCACAAATGACCTGTATAAATGCAAAGCCAGTAGCCAAAAAGCCTCTGTGCCAAGAGCAGAGGCTGGAGGGGCTGATCTACCCTCCTCAATTTTCGAACTGCCTGAAGATGGGATAGATCCTTTCAGGTGCTCTCCAGACCTACTGTGTCATCACTCTTCACCCCCTAATGAGTTGAACCTCACACACTCTTGCTCTTCTCTCTCCTCTACTGGGTGGACCAGCTTTGATTATCAGGAGATAGAAAGTATGAAGATCTAGTTGTTACATTCCCAGAGTGCCTCAGATATTTACACCATTTCCATTTTCTTCCCTCATAAATCGATCTAATCCCACTCTCTTTTAATTCTTACCTCTCTACAGAATGAAGAGCATGGAAAGATTCAGCAAAGTCTCCATCTCATTTAATAACCACTTTCTCCCTAGCTTTATGAACCAGCGAAGCTGAGGTGAAAAAGCCTGTTATTCCTCTTGAGTTATCCCACATTACTTGATTCTTTGCCAGTTCTATTAATTGAACAGATTTTTTTGATTTAGATTAATTTGAAGAGGTGTTTGCTTTACTGTTTCTTCTGCCTTCATTAGAATTTGAGAGGCATTTGATGATAAAGTCTTATTATATTCATCACAGAAATTTCAAAATCTGACATTTTATAGATCATCAATTCGATGGGAATTAAGTTCAGAGTACATTGTAATAGGCAATATATCTCAATATCTAAATTTAACATGCCGTGGCTCTATATACAAGAATCCTCTCTGGCACAGATTCTCATAGCCCTGTTGATGCCAGAGAAGTGACCTGAATTTAGCAAGACCAACGTTTTTCTTGACTTTGTCATTCTTGTTTTTCTTGACAGTGTCATTCTAGTATCATGTTGAGCAAAAAATACATAGTTGCAAAACCTATTTTAGATGATCAAAGCACTATAAATATAACTGATTCAAAAAAGCCATGCAAGCAATACTAGTGCAACACCGTGCTGGATGATGCAAGTGTGCTCTTATCAGTTGTTTGTATCTTTTATAACTTTAAAAACATCACAGATAAAAATAAGTCAGCTCATACACATAAAGCATTAAAGCAGTTACAATAGCAGAGTACAATGGAAAAGCAAAAAAGCAATTACCAGGCTGTTGGTTTTAGAACATGCTTGAGAAATGTCTGAAGCCATCACAAGACCTTTCAACAAATGAAACTACCAGAAATATCTATTATCAGTTCCAATAACTGCTGGTGCTGTGCAAACACATATATAGAGAAGCACACAAATTATTTAAACGACACTACCTTGGAGTTTAATGTGTTTGCATTTCTTGCTGCAGGCACACCACAAGACTGCTGTCATAAAATATCCCTCATTTACCAGTTCTTTCTCACCAGCTGGGTAGTTTCTTGAATCCATATTATGTAGGCAGCCTTCATGTTGATGGCTGCATTTTTGCCTTATAGTTCTATATTTCTGCTTATGACATGAGCAGAAAAAAAAAAATCTTTCACTATAAACCGTAGTTACTCCCAACTGGATTAACACAGTACTTCCCTCTTCTAATTTGGTTTGTTTTATTATTAGGTAAAAATTTGTTTTGTTTTATTATTTCATGTGTATGCTGGTGTTAGTTTAAGATAGTTTGAGTCCTAAAGTTGCTTCTACAGCTGAAAATTATTACATTAGTATTAAAAATTCATGAAACATCAGCTACAGAATTGAGTACAATAAACGCAGAAGCCAATTGCACTTTAAAATTACCTTTGTGAATTATCTGTATGTGCCTTGTGATCATTTTTTTTACATGCAGATTCTCTAAATCTGTCATGCTACACACATTTAGGATTGAAAAATTAACAGAGATATTTGAACTCAACTAAAAGCACTTTGGCAAACCAAAAGAGGATTCTTATTAACTGTTTTCCAAGCATCCAAAGCGACTGGACTCAGTTGGCAGAGCTGTCCCCACATATTTCTTTATCCCTCCACTTTTGTCTCTTTTCCATGCTCTTGAAGTAGTCTCCAAAGGAAAAGAAAGACAGCTAAGGAAGGACAAGCACTAAAACATTACCATTACAAGTTACTCCCTCAGTCCTGATTTTTTGACTCTTCCTACTATGTCTCATCTCTCTGTAGATTTCAGAAGAAGCAGGACTGAATGGAAAGATGGAATAAGATGGAAAGTCCAGGTGTGTCAGAATAGAATCAAGAAATAACTCGAGAAGAGTCAAGAAATAATTAACCACATGGAGGTTTTCCATAGATTCATCTCATTGTTATGATCAATCATTCTGAAATAAAAATGTCAGGAAAGAAAAAGACCCAAACATAAGCGATCACCTTGAAAACTAATAACATGAGAAAGCACACAAAATTAACATGTTTGAATTCTTGTTAAAAATATGTCCAAGAACAAGTCAAAGTGGGCCCCTGTTTGGTAGTAACTGTATTTACAGAGAATGTAGGGGATTCTTCAGGTTTGTCATTTACCAGTGAGAAAAAAAAGGAAATCTCCCAAATGAAATACCAGCATTAATGAATGTTATGGTCCTTTCATTACTCTTTTTCCTGAGCCTTAAACAGAAAACAGGCAGACCATCTCTTCTCTGTATACCGGGTAAAAAAATAGAAAAGGAACATCTGAGAAAAAGTGCTACCAAAAGATGGAAAATAATGGGATGAGATCTGTTCATTTGGGATGTGTCTGAGGATGGCCCTGTAGGCTTAGGTGAATATTTGAATACATAGATATTGAAAATATTGCACCTGCTGAGAGTCTGATCAGTGACACTTTTAAAGAACTTAAAATGCACCAGTTTATAAACCCACAACCTTCACCAGCTAGACTAGAATTCCCTAAGACCCACAGTTTTCCCATGGATTGTTTCAAAAAGCATTTTCCAAATGCTGCAGATTACATGTGTAACCTTTCTTGCTATCTTAAAAGTTTTGGGCTTCCCCTACTTTGGTCCCGAGTAAGTTATTTCAATAGAACAATCTAAATTCCTAATGATTAATTCCTGACTTTTCTTTGACAGGAATAAAGTCAACATGATGGAAAAAACTAAAACTCTTGGAAGAGACAAAACTGAAACACTTTGGAGAAGTGATAGAGATACCACAAACACACTTATCTACAAAACAAACAAACAAAAGTTCAGACCTGAAGGATCAGGTGTTTCCTCAGCAGTATCTGCAGAAAAATTCTCTTATTGTCCAAGAACACATTGCTCCCCATTCCCAGGAGACTCAGAGTCACTGAACATGGGTGAAAAGTAGGAAAAAATAAAGTAATTAAGCAGCCTTGTATAAAATGGTGTAAATGGAATTTCAGGCTTTTGTATCTAACAATGTTATAGGCCTTTCCAAAGTCTTCAGAAATTCTTTTAGATAGCATTGAAATCATATGTTTAATTGAAATAAATTACTTGGTTCCTAAATAGAAAGGACTCTCAGAATATAAAATTAGTCTTCACTTGATCTCAAACAGTCAAAGCATTCTATGGAAACATGGCAATGGAGCCATTGCTCACAGGCATAACATTCAGCACCAGATGAAATCTGCTATGCCAGGAAGTTTAAGTTTGCAAGATCAGAAATCAGTTCCTTGAAAAAGTCCCTACTGCTTTCCTAACAACAACAATGACAAAAAGATAAAATCAAGTCAGTGACAGTATCTTTTATGAGAAAAAACCCTAAACAAACAAACATCTAAAACACTATGAAAGACTCAATGCAGTATATAATTAGAAAATGAATGTTGGATACAGCTCAAGGCCTTCCAGCTCAAAAACTAACCTTGGCCAAATCACTTCATGCCTTTCTTTTTTAATCTGTTTAGGTAGGAAATGAGAATAAAGGCTCTCCCTTCACAACAGCTTATCCAAAATGTTTACAGAGTGTTTGGAGATCCTAGGGGATAAATCAGCACATAAAAGTATAATATTTTTATTGCAATGGACAGGTGTATTTTATCACCTGCTGGATAATTCAGAGTGCAGAGGATAAAAGAAAGTGCATCAAAAGAAAAGTCCTCATGTCCATGAGCTGCCGTCCATGTAAATGTGTCAAGCTACAGTCTCCTCATGCCTCAGCTACTTAATAAAAGGCACACAACCAAGCCAGCACTCTGAGCTGAATGACTTTAACTTATTAATTCCTCATGGACAAGATAAGGAGACAGGAAACCTCTGAAGCATATCAAAATTCCATAGTTTTTAAAGTGTAAGCTGTTTTCAAGTTTAAGGTCTTCTAACCCTGCATAGTCATGCCAGACATTTGGAGAGCTCTGTCAACACCTGAATGTCAAACAGACATCTCTTAATTTTTTTATTTTGCTTCAATTTGCCTTGAGACAAGGAAGAACTATCCAACAGTCAGCTGAACAACTTGATAGTGAAGAAAGAAGAGAAAAGACCCTGGCAAGATTCCGCAGTTCAGTAATGGGAGAAACTGGAAAGAGCAGTGGCCAAGCTTTGTGAATGAGCTGTGAACAACAGGACAGGCATTTAGAACAGTAAGACTGGTTTAACTCTGTGTAAAGGCACAGAGTTTACAGAATTAACTGTGAGTTGAGGGGGTCTGTGATCCAGCTACCAGCAACCTGTTCCCTCAGGTTTCCTCTCCAAGGCAGGAAACTGTCCCTCTCCACTTACTCTCAGACAAGGTCTTCAGAGAAACTGCAAAACTCTGGGGCAATCTTTACTCTTCTTCAAAAAAAATTGTTCACTATGAAAGCTATTGAAAGACATTATTGCATTAGTTGCAGCTTGATTCTGGTGACTTTATGACAGAATTCCAGAAATCACAGATTTGTTGCCCTGAGCAATTTTACCTGGATCGTTCTCCGGGCTTTACCTAAAGCAGCATCCAACACTGTCGTAGATTATAAGTATGGGAGCAGCAATTCATTCAGAAATAGAAATTTGTTGCTGACAGCCAAAAATACTGTGCAATAAGCAGAATTCTTTCCTCATCTGCACTGGTATTATACAATTCAAGTAACAAGCTCAGTGAAACAGCTTCTGATTTACAGCAATTCAGAACAGATCGTATTTACAACAAAGCCCTCAGACCACTAAGTGCAGCTCACAGAGCACCTTGGCTGTGCAGAAGCAAAACAGGGATAAATCATATTCAGGTTCTGTATCTCAATAAAAACCCATCCTGCTTTGCTCCATGACTTCTCCCCATCAGATGCACGTGTAGATGAATTCCACTGATAACACTCCTGCTCCATGTAAAGGTAATGCCAATTCTTTGAGGGTTGTGGCATATTATATTCTTTTTTTTGAGACTGGTTCCTTATGTTCCCCTACTTTTCAGCAGCAGCTGCCTTAGTAGTTCAGCCACTACTGCTAAGATAAAGTGATTGTTAAGTAGAGCCTGTAGAAGAAATAGGTGCACTTTATTGAAATGCAGTCAATACTACCAAAATAAAATATTGACTTGCTAGTAGACAGTCTTGCTTCAGAATGGCAGACCAAGTGATGATTACACTTTTTATGTTCATTCTTTGGATAGGCAGACTGTTTTAACTTGTGCCAGAAGTGAATATATAAAGGCACTCACCTGCTAGAATTAACTCAGAGTTCAAGGGAAGTAGACTGAAATTCCCTCATTATAAACAGCTTGACATGTAAGTGTGTTACAATCCTTAAAAAGGAAGGAAAAGGGCTGGAAAGAGAAAACAAGATATATTTTTTGGGCACACCATAAGCTGTTGAAAAGGTAATAAAGCTTCTCTGACACGACTGCATCCTGGAAGGATTTGGTATTTCTATCATTCGGACAGACCATCTTACTGTGGTGAAATTAAAGATATATAACTTGAACATGAGAGTGAAGACAGGGTTAGCAGAGATAAACATTGGGAAGCTTTCTGAAATCAGACAGGGCAGATTTTGCAACAGAAGAGAAATTCTCAAAACAGGAACCAGAAATAAACTCAAGAGCCTTATCACTATTCTCCCTACCAAACAGTCACTTCCATGGGTGACGAAAGCCAAGCTTTCTCTCCTGAGTAAAAGAGTCCAAGAAGTCAAAAAACACCCCAAGAGAGAATGAAGCTCTCTCTCCAGCTCCCAAAATATTATCAGTGTCCTCACCAGTTGTTCTGCTCATAAGACCCAAGCACTCAATATTTCTAAATCTTTTTTGCTGGTATGATATAAACGTCTGAACCCTCTTCTTTGCTTGTGTCCTAAAGATGAATCTGACCAGGATATCTGACTCTCAGTCTTCCTGATATATTCACTGAAAATAACTTCATCTAATGTAATCTTTTTTTTACTACTGTAAAGCACTTCCCTCTTTCTCCAGGTCACAGGCAGAAGGCTAAGTTGTTTGAATGCCTGAGACGGTCCTAGGAACACAAAACTCCAGCAAGCATTAGTAGAGCTTCATATATAATCAGCAGCATTCTCAGCTCCAAGGAAATCTGATTTGCATCAGGCTACCACTGCAGCGAAGCCAAGAAAGGTCCTGCAGAGATGCACAGCTTCAATAAATCCAGAAGCTATTTCAGAAATTAAACTGAGGGTCATTTTCTGCTCCTGGTTGTGTTGGAGTAATGGCCCTGCAATCGGTGGAGTTATTCTTGCTTTATATCATACCTGGGAGCATAATCTGGCCATCAGTTTCTAGAACCAGGCTCCATTCTCTAGAGAATTTTGAAATATTTCTAAGGTTGTTATTTTTAAACTTGCAGTAACAAAGAACAGAATACAGTCTTTGGGAAGTAAAATATTTCCTCCTCCCAAATGAGGGTGTTAAAAGCAGGTCTTCCTTGTGTGGCTCTAAGAAAAATCCAAAGACATGCGGAAAATGGGAAACAAAAGCAAAATCTCCAGAAGTTTGAAGGGCCATAAACCATCACTTTTCAAATAGTTAATCAACTTCCATCCTAAAGTTTGGGGGAAGGGAAAAAAAAGACAAAAGAAACCCCCCCCCCAACAAAAGACCACCCACTTTCTATATCCGTTTATCACCAAAAAAGACATTCTGGAATGTTATGAAGTGTGCAGGGTCAAAGGAATGCAAGGAGACAGAATACTTGAGTATCTGAAATGCCAGTCTAACCTTGTCCATTTATTACAATAGCTGGCACCTCACCAATGCATTCAGGTAAATCACTAGGCATGGCTATTTAAAAAAACCCCAAACAAAGGAAAAGAAAATCCTTTCTGTGCTACAAATCCTTGTGAAATATGCAAAACAAAAGAAGAAAAGCAGATTGCTGTCTGGAGAGCAGGGGCATACAGAAATTTTTACATCACAATCCCAGCCTCACCTCTTGTTTTTCCAACCAAAGTGAAACAGGTTTGTGTCCTCTACTGCTGCTGAGAACTGAAACAATCTCACAGAGTCTGCCTGCAGCAAAACAAGATGAAAGCAGCATTAGGATCAATCCAGGTCATTTTGGCTGTTAAACCAATATAGCCACTTTTCATTTCCTAGCCAGAGCCAAACTAAAAGAGCCATTACAGGTTGCTCTGGTTACATCCATCCTTTTGTTGGAAAGACAAACCTCCTTGTCTTCAGCCACTGTAATCTGTTAAACAACTCTACCCACAGGAGTTGCCCACCTTTCCATATGTAAAGATTATGACTGTAAGTTCTACCTTCTAATCACAGATAAAACAATTGGAAAGTCAAATAAACAAGCAAGCAAACACCATCACCTCTTTTGAGGTCAGAGATCATCCAATACAAAGCAGAAAGAAAGCCATAGAAAGAATGACTCATTTTATGTTTATTTTCTTTTCTAGTGCAGTGCATATCTACAGGTGATGCTGGGTTATACCTAATATTGACTTGTGCTGGGTATTTTGATCTTACCTCATTACTCAGAGGAAAAAATGCCTACATCTATATCAGACACAGAAGAGCAAGAGACCTCCATTGGCTGTTACAAATCATGGTGCAATTAAAATGATTCATCATAAGCGATCACCAGGATTTCATTGCAGAAGACTGCAAAAAAAACCCCAGAACTACTTTCATGCGGGCACTAGAAAACTGTGCCAAAACACACATGCTTCAGATAGCAGTGTGTTTTAAGCAATATTTAATATTATCATTTTTATGGTAAACCTGAAGAGAGAGATATGAAACCCACTATATGCTACATCAGGGGTTCAATCAGAAGGGGACAAAGGTCAAGATAAACTTCTTTATTCCTATCACTAGACATTAGGAATGCCATATAAAGCAAAAAATTAATGTATTCAAAATACAGTCTGCATATAGGCTGGAAAAGCAAGGACCTAGGTATACTCTAAAATAAACGAAAATAATTTTTCTTAAAGACAGAACAACAACAAAACCAACCAAGCAACAAACAAAACCAAACAAGCAGTGCTGAAACAAAGCATAGCACAATTAAGCCATAAAGCAAGACCAATTATAACAGCTGTAGCCTGAAATAATTGTCTAAGAAAGACCATCCAGGAGCATCCTGTCCTGACAGTGACACTATCACAGGGGATAGGACCCAAAAACCTAAATGTCAGACTTGAGCTTTACACACCAGTAAAGACTGAGGGTGACAAGACACTGTTTTGCAATTGATCTTCATTTACCATCATGTAAAGGGAGGCAAAGCCTAAGCCTTAAAAAGGCAGGGATCAGAACCTAAAGGATCTCTCACCTTGAAAAGAGTAGGAAAAGTGTTCAACTACAGACTCATTTTAATGAGGAAATAGACTGTCAGTTATTTTTTTCACTTTCACAAAATAGATATGAGAATGGGGAGAGATGGATACTTCAGCTGACATTCAGTAAAATATGTCTTAATTTCCTGAACCAGTTGCCACAAAAATATTGGTAACTCTGAGAATGCTGAGGTGTGCTGGCTGATAAAATCAAAAGGATTGTAGGACCAAGCTACTGTGCTAGTAATTGTTTATTAGCAAAACATACAGAGAGAAAGTGGTTGAGGCTGAAAATAAAAACAATAAAAAAGAAGAAAGATATAAAAAACGGGAGTAGAGTATATCTAAAGAAGACTTCCTACGAAAACTACTTGTTCAGGTAGAAATCTTCCCTCTTTCAGAAACTAAGTTTCAAGAACCATCTGGCATCTACGAATTGGAACCTCTCCAACCACAGAATTTCAAGGACAAAGTATCCCCATTATGATGCAAAACCTGTCTTTTATTATCTTAATAATATCCAACATCTTAATCCATCTGAACTAATCAGATATGAACACACAGCTTTATATGGATCCACACAAGGCAAAATTTATGTTTATTATATACCTGGCTGACAAGCAATTTTTTTTCTGACCTTTTTGTTGAGAGAAAGGTACACCTGTCTCTCACACCCAGTATTCCCTCATTCTGCAAACTCCACGTAACCTACATATAAATTAAGATGCCTAAAATAGTTGCTTATAGCTATCAAGCTACTACTTATAACCACCCTGAAAGAGTTAGGATTAAATGCAGGGAATCATTGATGCTAAAGAAGTTTCTCTTTACCAGGTTGGAGATAATAAACAGCAGGGAACCCTTTCAAACCAATGTCAGAGTGCAATAGGCACAAAGTTTTATTTCCCTGCAGCAAGCAAGTACTTGCTGTACTTACAGCCATATGTCTTATGTTCCTTGCAGAAGCAATTTCCCCCTTCTACCTTTGAAAATAGTATAGAGAGCTCCTGTCAGCATTGGGGTGACGTCCTATGGGCTTGGGACAAGCAGCTTTTCTGCAGTTACTGCTTTAAGTATCAGTGTGAAGATTAACTACAGTTAGACTGTACAGGAAAAGTGAGGGAATATGGAAAACCATGGGATGCCAATGGGAAGAAAGAGTTAAATAAGAGTAGCATGGAGTTTAGTAAAGGGGCAACGAGTAATTTGGGAAAGAACACCCCAAATCACCCCAGCAGCGCTGGTGAGTGATGCAGCCACATAAGCTCAAAGGAGGAGAAGGTAAATTTTCTACAGGTAACCAGAAGAGAAGAGAAGGTCACAGGCAGGCAGGATACAGGCAGGAGAAGGAAGAGTACTGGGAAGTACTGCAAAAGAGTACTGGGAAGACCATGTTAATTCCTCTATTTTGGCTCCTGCCCTCGGGCATCTCTTTCAGAGAAGAGCTGTAGCCAGCAGGGGAAAACAGAAGGGCATCATGTTGCTCTCTTCCACAGTCTCCATGAGGCAATCACAGGTACTCAGTATTCCAATTAGTATTAAAGTGAATCTGGCTCCGTGCAAGTGAGGCCACTGTCTCCTGATTTGGATTTAGTCCAATGTTTCTAAGACAGAAAGCAGATGGTTTTTAGCTTAATTCTCTGACAAAAGAAGAACCTTTAAAGTGATGCTGCATAAGAGCCCTGTAAGACATTTGTTTATAAGCACTTTCCTTATATTTGAATAAAACAGCCTTTATGGACTGTTCTCACCTTTGAAAGACAGGGCATATGCTCCAGTCAAGCTTCTACTTGTTCTTGTTTCATTATTTCTGCAGACATAGGACAGAACATTGAATAGTACACTCTGAAGCATCCTAAATAAAGCTAAGCTTAACACTGACAAAAAAGAGGAAAAGAGAAACAGAAAACATTTACTGAAGCAGTAGCCAGGTATAGTGCACAAAATTCATTAACCTACAAGTTTTTTCATTCACCCATGCAAAATAGCAAAGATTTATTGTTCTGATGAGAGGAATGAAAATCATAGAATACCAAAAGGGAAAGGAATAGCTTTTCTTTTGAAAAGTGCCAAACCCTCACATTTACTCATCGAAATTGATGCCTAAAGTCAGTGTAGTTGTTTCCTTGATTCAGCCATTTCTGGATCACACATTATGTGTTTGATTTTCTGAAAGACAAAGCACATATGCTTAATCAGAGATGTATATGAAGCATATACTTATGTATATAAAAAAATGAAGAGCTTCAGCTCGCATGGAAATCATATCTCAAGCTGCGATCTGTATATCTGATGCAACACCTTAAAAATACAATTAATTATACAAAATAACTAGTTATAAAGATTCATGAAGTAGGGGTTTCTATAACTTGTATTCCAAATTCCTGTATTAAAGGGATTTTAGATTGTTTCATTTATATCTTTATGCTCATGAGTTTTAAAAGCAGGATGTGCACATATATCTTTTCTTATACATACGTGGTTGCTTTCATTGTCTTTTGACTTCTTGGCTACAATTTACAAATTTTCTGACAAGACATGTTAGTAATTAAATCTTATTTCAGTTTAGCAAATGAATTATGCATTATCACACTTGAGTACAGCAGACTGAGATAAAAAATACTTGGAGCCTGTAAGCAACTATTCCTCAGAGCTAATTATTCTCTTTCTTAATTTGATTTTTCATGGTTAGTTCAGAATCCAGTGAAATGGAATTACATGAAAACAGATCCTGGTGTGGCGAAGAGTTGTGCAGATCCATGCTCTCTCCTTTTCATGCTAGGAACACTACACTAAATATCTGTGTTCATAAGGTTTTATGGAGAGTTTTCCAAATTCAAGCGTCAGAGAAAAGTGAGAGCTATTCTAAGTGATTCCATAGAATATCATTTTCCACAGTTCCTCTTACAAAATGCATCCCCCTGAGAGGCCTCTCCCTTCTCCCTTAGGTCAGGGTGAATTGAGAACTGTTGGTTTACTTGGATGTAGCATTAGTGGAAAGGGTGAGCTGGACATTAATGACTACACAGCATTAAATATCTTCCAAAATCAGTTACCAAGACACATAAGGTTTAGCATTTGCAATGGATTTTTTGGTATCTCCACATTCATTAGTAGTACAGTTAACAAATCAAGAGGCTCAGGTGGTCCAGACTAGTCGGCAGCCCCAGAAAAAGGGTGGGATTCTTGCTTGATACACCCTCTGAAAGGACTGTATAATCACATATGTTCCAATTTAACAGGTTACCCTTAGGGTTTTTTAAAGTTTGCTCTCCTAAAAAGACCAACCAATCAACCAGAAACCTCCCCCCCAAAAAAAATCCCCAAACAAACAAAACAACCCCAAAAAAATCAACAGCTAAAGGAATAAAAGCCTCACAGACTCTGTGTTTGTCAATTATCAAACAGGTCACCTGACCTTTATTGATAACATGCCTAAATTTTCAAGAGCATGTAAATAAACTGCAAAACTGAAGTGTACTTATCGCACTATTATTAAACTTTAATCTGTTACCTTTGCAAAATCAGTTGTTCAAATCTTTAGGAAGTGTGTAGGGAGGGAAAAAAGGTTAATCCTTTCCATGCCGTTACTTAAAAGGCTTCCCTATATTTAGAGAACAACCATTTAGTTAATTAGTTTCTCATCATCTTAAACCTGAAGGACCAGAATTCCACAGAAAATACTAGAATCTGTAGTAGAATAAGTGTAAAGTAAAGAATTAATTTTCAAGTAAAGCTTGAAAACATGAACTTTGAAGATCTGAATATCCACCAAGAAACCAATATTCAAGTGGGGTTTTTTGGAGGCATGTAATAAGGCTGAAATAATTTATTTTTTTTTATATTTTTTAAAGCCATAAATGTGCAGAACTAGGTATGGGAGAATGAATGTTCATATTCCAAAGGTAGAATGGACAGTCCTCCAAAAAATATTTCTTTAGCATGACAAGTTATACATCTAAGCTTACGTTTTTTGACTTTTGGAATCATAATCTGTATTTGGTCATTCTCTCAAGTCTAAAATTCTACTCAGTCTCTCCTCTCTTAAATGGGAATTCTCATCTGTCTTTCCTTTTTTATTCTCTTGCTGCTCAAAACTCTTCCCTACATCTCTCAAAAGCTTTAAACTGTAAGGTCACCTCTTCATCATCTTAATCCTAATGGCTGGACTCCAGCTTCTCCTGGTTTTTACTCCCTACTGACACCTCTTTCACTTGCTTGACAGAGACAAAATATTCAAATTGAAACAACAAATCCAATATTCATGAAAATGTGTGTTACTTCAAGCGTTAGCAAATGGCCCTTGTTGTGCAGGGAGTCAGATCAGACTCCCATAAATGATCCCTCTGGCCTTTGAACATAACCTCATCATCCAGGTGCTCAACAAGAAGAGCATGATTTTAAGCCACACCAAAAAATAACTTTATTAGGAAAATAACTTTAAGAAATCACACTTTGCTTTGAGATCCAAAACCTATTTCATATATTCAGAATTCGAAATCCTGGAAAGCTCTCTTTCCCTTTAAAAAAAACCCAACAGCACCACCTTTGAAAGGAAAGCAAAATCACCTGTCAAACTGATGGTTGTCATGGGATTAAATATTGCCTTGTCTAACTGAAATCTGATTCAAATGGCCTGGATATCAGGATTTGATATGTTGCATTCTTAAATACAGGCATAAATATTTTTTTTCCATGCAATGTGATTGTTTGGGACTGAGGCTGAACATGTTTTCATATTTTAGCTGATGTTTCTCTTTTGGCTTAGATTTATTAGTAGCCCCTTTGCTGCTAAATTCTTGGATGAAGGTAAATAAAGCTATAACAATATATTCTGCACAGCAATCTGCTGTGAAAAAAACCCTTGGATTTCTGGTAGTAAAGAGTGAATGTACTATTGATATTAATTTTCTTATTCCTATCCAGAATGCACAAGACTTTTAATAACTTAAGTGAACAGAAGTCTAAAACATGATCAAATAGAAAAGAAACTACAGAAATTGAGCACCAATAGCGATTTTGTATTAAAATGAAGACTGTTATACCTTAAACACCATGTTAAAAAAAAAATCCAGTTCACACATTTCAGCCCAGTCAAAAGAAACACCAACAATTACCAGTATATCTCTGATTCTCTAGATCTTTCAGATTTCTCTAATTCGTGCCATTTCATACCAATCGATATATTTGTATTATCTGAAAAGCAGGTCTGCTATAATTAGAGTATCAAAATAATACATTACTGTGTGAAAATAACACACCACCAAAATGAATACATCACTGAATATTCATATGTGAGTGTAAAGACCAATTCAAGCACTGCTTATATTTACATTGGCCTGGTCATGACTGAAGGAATCTATTAAAACATTAAAAGAGATTTGGGTTGGCCAAGTAAATCAGAATCATGCATAATTTCACCTGTTTGAAATAAGCAAATAATAAAAGTAAATTAACTTGGTAAACAAATAAGAGAGCCAGTAGCAAGTCATCTGACCTGTTGTCCCCTCAGAGCTCATTACTCACCTTTCCTTCCACAGCAGATGACAGACCAGAAAAGACATTTAATCTACACATACCACAACCAAGAGAAGAGCTTTATTGAATAATTATGCACAAATGATGTTTTCAGGTAATCAGCAATGCTCAATAAACACAGACCCATTCTCCTCAAGAGTATATTAATTTTGCATTTTATACCACAGGTCTTCAGCAAACCACAAACAGAAGATACTGTACTTCTTTGTGGAAGCTTTTGTGCAGCATAAAAAAAAAGAGTAATTGAGACAAGAAAGTGCTATAGAAATGTCCTGGATTTATACTGAAATTATTATGGAAATCTGTGCAATTTGTTAGATAGAATCTTGTTTTAAAATGCTGTTAAAGTATCCTATAGAAATTAAGGTCATATATAATATTTTTATTAAACACTACAGCATGGTCCAATTTAAGATTGGAGCTTTTCCATTAATAAGATGACTTACCTGCAGTTGTCCTAGACCCTATGCATGCCATATGCAATATCTTATATGTTTTTAACTTACACATTTAACATATATATTATAACATTATATGTACTAAATGATCTATATGTTAGATATTTATTATTTGAAATTTGTTATTTACATATTTAGTGTATAAATAATCTAAATAATCTATTGTCATGGTTTGAGAGCCCCAAAATCCAATTCCCTAGTTCTAGCCCCCCTCCCACATCTCAACCCCAGTGTGAGATGGGTTTCCAGACACCACACAAGACTTAAAATGGGGGGAAGGGAATATATTACAAGACACTGTACAACAAATAAATAGTATAATACATCATATACAATCTTAACTATCTCTACCATGACATACAGTATTTACAGTCGATCAAATCTCTTCTCCCTTCCAAATAAAAGTCCAGGAGGGAAGAAGGGAAAGATCCTTTCCTCTCTCAGACCAGCAGTCTCTCTAAGGCAGCAGTTTCTCTCTGTCTTCCATGCAGCAGTTGTAGCTGGATCTCTGCCAGTACACACGAGGGGATATCCAAGCCCCTCGGCCCTTCGCCTCCAACGAGGGTCTTCTCTTCCGTGGGCTGCGTAGCAGGGACAAGACTCGCCT
>NW_020937584.1:0-338 GCF_003984885.1 Neopelma chrysocephalum
TGGCAGTTGGGAGTCAGGGCTGAAAACAGGAAACATCAGCCCTTATCCCCAGCAAAGAAAGCCTGGAAGCTTTGACTTTCTGGTGTACTTGGTTTGTCAGCCTGGAGAGTCCATGAGCAGCAAGAGCTTTCTGTGCTGGCACCTTTGGTGTGGGAGGAATCTTTGTTTATATATAATTTTGGGAATCGGTCTGGCAGTTGGGAGGCAGGTCTGAAAACAGGAAACAACAGCCCTTTTCGCCAGGAAAGAAAACCTGGAAGCTTTGGCTTTGTGTTGCAGTTGGTCTGTCAGCCTGGGGACTCCATGGGCAGCAAGAGCTTTCTGTGCTGGCACCTTTG
>NW_020937585.1:0-338 GCF_003984885.1 Neopelma chrysocephalum
TGGCAGTTGGGAGTCAGGGCTGAAAACAGGAAACATCAGCCCTTATCCCCAGCAAAGAAAGCCTGGAAGCTTTGACTTTCTGGTGTACTTGGTTTGTCAGCCTGGAGAGTCCATGAGCAGCAAGAGCTTTCTGTGCTGGCACCTTTGGTGTGGGAGGAATCTTTGTTTATATATAATTTTGGGAATCGGTCTGGCAGTTGGGAGGCAGGTCTGAAAACAGGAAACAACAGCCCTTTTCGCCAGGAAAGAAAACCTGGAAGCTTTGGCTTTGTGTTGCAGTTGGTCTGTCAGCCTGGGGACTCCATGGGCAGCAAGAGCTTTCTGTGCTGGCACCTTTG
>NW_020937586.1:0-338 GCF_003984885.1 Neopelma chrysocephalum
TGGCAGTTGGGAGTCAGGGCTGAAAACAGGAAACATCAGCCCTTATCCCCAGCAAAGAAAGCCTGGAAGCTTTGACTTTCTGGTGTACTTGGTTTGTCAGCCTGGAGAGTCCATGAGCAGCAAGAGCTTTCTGTGCTGGCACCTTTGGTGTGGGAGGAATCTTTGTTTATATATAATTTTGGGAATCGGTCTGGCAGTTGGGAGGCAGGTCTGAAAACAGGAAACAACAGCCCTTTTCGCCAGGAAAGAAAACCTGGAAGCTTTGGCTTTGTGTTGCAGTTGGTCTGTCAGCCTGGGGACTCCATGGGCAGCAAGAGCTTTCTGTGCTGGCACCTTTG
>NW_020937587.1:0-338 GCF_003984885.1 Neopelma chrysocephalum
TGGCAGTTGGGAGTCAGGGCTGAAAACAGGAAACATCAGCCCTTATCCCCAGCAAAGAAAGCCTGGAAGCTTTGACTTTCTGGTGTACTTGGTTTGTCAGCCTGGAGAGTCCATGAGCAGCAAGAGCTTTCTGTGCTGGCACCTTTGGTGTGGGAGGAATCTTTGTTTATATATAATTTTGGGAATCGGTCTGGCAGTTGGGAGGCAGGTCTGAAAACAGGAAACAACAGCCCTTTTCGCCAGGAAAGAAAACCTGGAAGCTTTGGCTTTGTGTTGCAGTTGGTCTGTCAGCCTGGGGACTCCATGGGCAGCAAGAGCTTTCTGTGCTGGCACCTTTG
>NW_020937588.1:0-1273 GCF_003984885.1 Neopelma chrysocephalum
CATGGGCTGTGAATCCTTGGAACACCCTGTGGATCACTGTCCATGGTCTCATATTCCCAAATATCCCCTGGATCACTGTCCATGGAATGTGAATCCTTGGAACACCCCATGGATCACCGCCCGTGCCCACACTGTCCCCCCACACCACCCTTCGGGACAATCCCTCGGGAATGACAGGGAATGCCGAACCCTTTTCCCACCCCACTCCTTCCATGGATCCCCCGCTGGAATCCCACCGATCCCGCTGCCCTCAGCACTTCCCGCCCCCGCTCCCGGTGGTTTTTTTTTCCAGGAATGCTGTGAAATCCAATCTCCTGCCCTTGCACATTTTTCCCTGCCCGAGGCCGCTCCCGAAGTTTTCCGCAGACTCAGGAGTTTTTGGGAAGGGCCGGGAGGAGTTTTGGGGTGTTCGTGTCCCCCCTTCCCAGCACCGGGCGGATTTTGGGGTCCCCTTTTCATCCCATTCCCCGTCCCCTCCCCGGGTCCCCCCCCCCCCCCCCAGCCCCCAAATCCCACCGGGACGATCCCAACCCTTCCCAGAGTTCGTGTGTGGGGGGGTCTCCCATTCCCTCTGCAAGGAATTCCCAGCTCCCGGCCCCCCCAAACCCCCTTCCCGGAGCCCCCCCCACCCCCGCGCGGCCTCTCCCGCCCCTTCCCAAGGCCGATCCCGGTTTTTCATCCAGCCCGGCGCTGGGGTTTTTTTGGGATCCAAACAGGAAGCGGAGCTGCCAACACCAATAAAGCCGCCCGGGCGGAACGGCCCGGCCCGGGGGGGGCTTTTTGGGGGGTCTGAGACCCCCAATTCCCGCTGCCACAGCAGGGAAACCCACCCCCAACCCACTGTGCCCCTCCCAGCATTCCCAGTATTCCCAGTGTTCCCAGTTCAGGAGCCGCCCGTCCCCAAAGGCGTTTATTGTGCCGCAAGTACAGTGGGGGGGGGGGGGCACAAACCGGCTGTGCCCCGTCCCGGGGAACCCCAATCCCTGGGATACAGGGACACCTAATTCCTGGGATATGGGGACACCCAATCCCTGGGATACCGGGACCCCAATCCCTGGGATACCAGGACACCCAATCCCCGGGACACAGGGAAATCCCCGGGATACAGGCAACCCCAATCCCTGGGACATGGGGAAATCCCTGGGATATGGGGACCCCAATCCCTGGGATACAGGGACCCCCAATCCCTGGGATACCAGGACACCCCAATCTCTGGGATATGGGGAACCCCAATCCCTGGGACACCAGGACCCCAATCCCTGGGACACGGGGA
>NW_020937589.1:0-338 GCF_003984885.1 Neopelma chrysocephalum
CAGGGTGACATTCTGGAGTGTGTCCCCATGCCACACATCCACCCAATCCCACCCAATCCCAGGAACACCTCCCCTTTCCCCCTTGTCCCTCACCTCGGAGCAGGGTGACGTTCCTGAGCACATCCCTGTGCCACGTGTCCACTAAATCCTACCCAACCCCTCAAAATCCCACCCAATCCCAGGAACACCTCCCCAGATCCCCCCTTTCCCTCACCTCAGAGCAGGGTGACATTCCGGAGCACGTCCCCGTGCCGCATATCCACCAAATCCCACCCAATCCCACCATATTGCACCCAATCCCACCCAATCCCTCAAAATCCCACCCAATCCCAGGAACA
>NW_020937590.1:0-987 GCF_003984885.1 Neopelma chrysocephalum
GGGGCCCCTCCCTGTCCTGCCCACAAAGGGCCCTTTCATGGATGGGGTGGGAGCGGCTCCGGAGGCTCCGGCACCGCCCCGGCCTGGCAGCTCCAGGGATTTTCCTTGGCACCGGAATCCGGCGGCTCCAGCGGCCTCAGGAGCCCTCGGGACAGGGAGGCACTGCCTGGGGATCCATGGGATCCGTGGGAATGGGGGTGATGGCACCCCATGGATCCGTGTCCGTGGGCACAGATTCCCAAACACCCCATGGATCATTGTCCATGGAATGTGAGTCCTTGGAACACCCTGTGGATCATTGTCCATTGTCCAAACACCCCTTGGATCACTGATCCATGGGAATGGGGGTCCCAGCACCCTGTGGATCATTGTCCATGGTCACATATTCCCAAAACACCCCGTGGATCACTGTCCATGGTCACATATTCCTAAACACCCCATGGATCACTGTCCATGGAATGGGAGTCCTTGGAACACCCCATGGATCACTGTCCGTGGGCACATATTCCCAAACACCCCTTGGATCACTGATCCATGGGACCATATTCCCAAACATCCCATGGATCATTGTCCATGGAATGGGAGTCCTTGGAACACTCCATGGATCATTGTCCATGGTCTCATATTCCCAAACACCCCTGGATCACTGATCCATGGGCTGTGAGTCCTTGGAACATCCTGTGGATCACTGTCCATGGTCACATATTCCCAAACACCCCTTGGATCACTGTCCATGGAATGTGAATCCTTGGAACACCCTGTGGATCACTGTCCATGGAATGTGAGTCCTTGGAACACCCATTGGATCACTGTCCATGGTCACATATTCCCAAACACCCCATGGATCACCTTCCATGGGTCAGATGTCCCAAACATCCCCCGGATCACTGTCCATAGAATGTGAGTCCTTGGAATACCTGTGGATCACTGTCCATGGTCTCATATTCCCAAACATCCCCTGGATCACCATCCATGGGCTGTGAATCC
>NW_020937591.1:0-379 GCF_003984885.1 Neopelma chrysocephalum
GGAGTCCTTGGAACACCCTGTGGATCATTGTCCATGGTCACATATTCCCAAACACCCCTTGGATCACTGATCCATGGAATGGGGGACCCAGCACCCTGTGGATCATTGTCCATGGTCACATATTCCTAAAACACCCCTTGGATCACTTTCCATGGGCTGTGAATCCTTGGAACATCCTGTGGATCATTGTCCGTGGTCACATATTCCCAAACACCCCCTGGATCACTGTCCATGGGCACAGATTCCAAAACACCCCTTGGATCACTGATCCATGGGAATGGGTGTCCCAGCACCCTGTGGATCATTGTCTGTGGTCTCATATTCCCAAACACCCCATGGATCACTGTCCGTGGGTCGGATATCCCAAACATCCCCTGGA